>NW_024582571.1:467807-483839 GCF_018398535.1 Haplochromis burtoni
AAAAAAAGAGAGGATATCCAGGACATGGTAGTCCTGAGAGCTTGGAGAGAAAGTGACTGGGCTTCTTGAAGTTTCCTTGAAATTTTTTTTTTTTTTTTTTTTTTTTTTTTTTCTATTGAATGTGAAACTGAAATAGAAGATGTGTCAGAGGACTACACATCATCCATTTCAATTATGATGAAGACAAAGAATCAAGCAGGAAAGAGGAATCAGCTGAGACAGAGGAATATTTGCAGTAACGTGAGGAAACACTGATCTGGTCTTCTAACCTTCCCAGTGACAGACGATGCATGACTCTCTCATGTGCCTCAGAGAAAGATGATCTACCACAGTCCAAGCACATGTGCCAGGTCCCATACTCCTTCAGTGGCTTTTCTACTCGAGTACTGAAAGCATTACACACAGTGTATTCTGCTTGTATTCTGCTTTTTAACGTTCACATGCCAATGGATGCATCAGAGACCAAGTTGGGGTTCAGTAACTTGCCCAAGGACACCTTGGTAAGAACTCCAGACTAGAGCACACAGAGATTGAACCAACAACCATCCAATTAGCAGATGACCTGCTCTACAGCCAACTCAATGATGAACAAGGAGGGACAACAAGAGAGGAAGAAAAATGGACCGAATGCAGCTGTAGGCATATGTGGGTGTGTTGATTCTTACTGCCGTGCATCCAGTAGAGTCGCTACGGCCAGTTTATGACATCCTGAGTCTGGTAGAGAAGTTTTCATGCTGACACAAGATTAATCATAGAAGCACAAAAAGGACATAATTTCTTGATAAAGACACAATAGATGATCGTCGTTCATGACACAAACGTGCTCCCTGTTGAGGTGTATGGAACAAGTGGGTGTTCTCTCCTGCTGTGATGTAAGATCCTGGTACTGATGTGACTGTATGAGCACCAAGTCCCCTTCAGAGGACTCTGTCCAACAGAACATCCAAGTAAACCAGGGAACTATGAGACAAAAACATGGGCAGCATGTGATGCAGGTCCAGCTGTACATGGAACATGCTCGTGTGCGATGGCAAACCGTCTGTCCTGCAGTCAGGACACGAGTTGTCCCTAACATTGCAGGTTTCCAAAAGAAAACAATCACCTGTAACAGCTTGTTTACTGTATATGCCCCTTGGCCTGCAACTGCAGAAAGAATGCTGTCCATGATGGGACCAGTGCAGAGGAATAAACCTGAGCTTCCTCCTGCACTTGGGTCAAATATGGACACGCCTTTGTCCTCATGAAAGTTTGCCTTCACTCAGACTCATGCCCTGGTGTTCCTACCATGCCAAAATATAGAAAACTGTCAGGCAATGAGTTGGAATAAAGTTGAATAAAACCTTGAAACACAGAGATGGATGATATTTTATACTTGTTGCTTAACAGAAAGCAAACGGGGTCATTTTTGAGCCCAGAGGACAACAGGTGTGATTATTTGCTGCCAGTAAAAATCTTGTAGTTTAAAAACAGCTTTCTAAATTAACTTTGACATAAACCCGCTGTGATCATCTGTTAAAGCAACCGACTCTGGTTGTGAAACGATCCTCACGATAACCGATGATTTAATTTATTTTTTACCCGAAAACAAAGAAAAAATTCATTTTTATGAGGTTTTTATCAGACTTAAATTTGAAATGGAATAAAAAAAATGTTAAAAATGTTTGAATTAAGTTTTAATTAAAAGTGGGGAAAAATCCACTTCATATTAATTAAGTATCAATCAAACCAGATGGGGACATTTTTGTCCCCTGAGGACCACAGGTGTATGGAAATCAGGAGGACATTATGAGGGTTAAGGCCTTTCTGCATCTGCCTCACTTCTTTTATATACAGTCTATACTTGCAGTGGAGTTTTTTTAGAAGTAAAATACTGTTTCCTTGCAAAATACTACACATAGATACTCTACACGTGTATGTATGAATGCACGTGGAAGTGTAGAGCACCCCTGCATCGTTGCAGATTCAGATTTGGTTCAGAAATGTTTCAGTGAGAGTGAATCTACTCGTTCACACTGACAGATGGGGAAGAAGCTTTTGTCTGGTTTCTGTTTTGGCAGAGCTGTTTGGATTCAGCCACACTGAAGGTCTGATAAACGAGTCAAAAATGTCCCTCCTGTGTCATGCACACACTTCCATGATGGAAAACTGAGGAAGTGTGTGGATAAAGTGCAGCTATGCACAGTTTCTGCTTCCTGGATTAAACTGACTTTTGGGGGCGTGGCCTTTAACTGACAGACAGGAAGCAAAGAGGCAGAGCAGCAGGCTGAAGAGTCTGCTCCAACAGCAGACTGCCGTGTGAAGAAGAGCAGACTTTACCTGACAGGTAAACCGTCTTTCTCCTGCTTCTCCTCTTTGCTCACAGCTGGTCTTTTTCATTTGATGACTCAGTTAAGACACTCGTTTGAAAATTCACCTAAAAAGTTTCCTGATTTCCTGAGCTTGATTTTTTTGTGTGTGGATCACCTGTGGAGGTTTTCTGAGATTTTGTGTTTGAGAGGTAGCTGCAGAGGATACACCCATGAGCGGTTATGATGCTGAGACTTTAATTTCAGACTTTGAGAGGAAAGGTGTCAGGTTAGATGGTGGATGAGGACCCCAAATGCAGACTGATGGGCGAGCAGGCATCAACTGAAAATGGCTTTTTATTCTAGGCGAGGTAATCACTGAAGCTGAGGCAGACACATAACAAAGGCTGGGATAACGCTGGTAACAGGGTAGCTACAGAGAAACGTGCTATTAACACAAACAAGCAAACTAGGGAGAAAGGGAACATCGGGGAACAAGACCGGGGAAAGTAAAACTGAACACTTACCAAAATAAAACCGATGGAGCGTTGTCAGTGCGCGGGGAGGCCGGGCAAACATAAAGAAAGAACCGATAAACAGAGCATGGAGGTATAAACTACTGCTTTCTACATCATGTGAACCTTGTCATGGTCCCTGGTTTTGAGCTACTTGGACTTTGATTAGAAAAATCATTTCTCGGTGGGTCTTTTTGAGGCTGATGTCCTCCTCCCTTTGTGTTTCCTTGTATTGTGCGTGTTGGTAATTGTGTTTCATTCACATCCTGTTTCGTAGTTTAGCTTGCAGACTGTCTTCCTGTTGAGAAACTCTGGCTCTGAAGCTGAAGCCGTGTCGCAGGGAATGAGAAGAGAGCCACGAGTGTTCATCAAGAGTTAAAACTAAATGTGGAGAATCACCAGTTAAACACTGACTGATTAAAAGCTGTTAGTGCTGAACAAAAAAGGTTTAAAAAGGTTTTTATTTTCTATGCCTACACAGAGTTAAACAGAAGACAGATTTTTCATCTTTAGTCTCACTGATGAGGGGTTTTCTTACATCTGCACAGCTGTTTGACCATTTAGCAACAGCAGGAAGGAAAAACTCTCTTTTAACAGGAAGAAACCTACAGCAGAACCAGGCTGAGGGAGGGGCGGGGCCATCTGCTGCGACCGGTTGGGGGAGAAACAGGACAAAAAAACTCTTTCCTTGATGAACATTACCCTGAATTCTGCCGTTGCTTTTTACAATTTAACTTCACCAAACATTCAAGCGATCACTTCCTAGGTGAGGGAGCGATGTGTTGCATTTCCTGGTATAAACTGTCCTCTCTGTCTCTTCAGCTCATCATGGACACTTTAGAGCCCATCTGGTCCACCTTCTCAGGGATTTACACCCTGGCTGAAAACGTGAAGGCCAACAAAAAGCGCTGCCAGCGGATTTCGGTCCGAGTCAAAGCCCTCGAGGATGTAGTGAAGTCCATCACAGAGTTCTCTCCAGAGGTAGAGAAAGCCGTCGAGGAGCTGATCCTAACTCTGGAGTCAACACAGAGGCTAATTGAAAAATACACGGCAGCCAACTTGGTGGAGCGCATCCTGAAATCGGGCAGCCACGGAGAAGAGTTTGATACGGTGAGCGAGCGGCTCAACGATGCTTACCAGGCCCTGTGTCTAGCTCTGCAATCAGAGCAGAGCAAGATGCTGTACGAGGTGTTTAGACAGAGAGAGACAGAAGACGAAATGGACGGGAAGGAGGACGACACGGAGATGACCAAATGTGAGGAGAAACTGAATTTGTCTTTAGAGACGTTCAAGCAGAGCTCTTTAGTGTTTTGATCCTGGTTCACCAAAGCGGATTCTGTTCCTCTCAGTGTTTCCACACTTAGAATAAATCCTGTTAGAGCGTTTGGACCAGACTCAGAGTTTGTGTTTCTCTCTGTTCTTCAGTGCTGATGGACTACATGAAAGAGCAGCAGGAGAAAACCAACACCATACTGAGACAGCTGGACAAAGTGGTGCAGATGTGTGAGTACGACATCGCTGAGCGGCCCTGCGCAGAGTTGTGTCATAAACAAGTCTGTGAATGGTGACTTACTGACAAAACACACATCTTATGTTGAGAAAGTGGGATTTATCATTGGAGTCTTTATCTTTTTTGTTCACAGTGAATAAGCCCAGTTTCAGCAGCGTGGCTGTGCGACAGATTAAACCAGATGAACTGAAGTATCAACATCCCAAAAAGCCCTTCAAGACAACAGCGAGCTGCGAGCTCTACAAAGGAGAATATCAGGGATTCCCAGTGGCCATCAAGAGATACCTCGACCCCATGAACACCAGTGCACGGTCAGTGCCACAGTTCAGCCCCATACTGGGAAGAAACACAGGAAAATAGTCCTTCCCATTAGAAAATAACACACACATTCACTTATATGCTGTTCCAGCTCAGGCTCCCAGTGCTCTCTGTGTCCTGCTGTATTCACTGCCATCAAACATTTTCTCCACATCCAGAGACGTGAAGTCTATTTTCAACAAGGAAGTCGACACCATGAAGCAGTTTGAGTCGCTCAACATCCTGCGAATGTTTGGAATCTGCATCCAGGATGAGAACGGTGAGCGTGTGAACACAGAGGTCTGCGTGTCCACGTCGGGGGGGGGGATCCTCACGGTGGACCAGAGTGTCTGTTACACGCTATCCCCACATATAAATACGTGAAAACATCACAGATAAATACACTCAGTGACAAACCTGTAATAGCTTGTCCTTGTGTCTGCCTGTAGGACCCAAGCCTCAGTTCTTCATCATCATGGAGTACTGTGAGAAAGGAAGTCTTCGCCAGGTTCTGGACTCTGACCTCACTCTGACCTGGATCAGGAAAGCTCACATGTGTTTGGATGCAGCACGAGGACTCTATCGGTCAGTGTGTCGGCTTTATTACAGATTCTAACCTAAACTCCAAACAAGTTGGGACCCTGTGTAAAATGTAAATGAAGACAGAAGGCAACGATCTGCAGATCTCATCAGGGTCAGAGTTATTTTATCTACAACAGCACACAGAAAAAGTTGGAGGCTGGAACAGTAAGTGGTGCTACGAGGAAAAGATGGAGGAACATTTTGCACCTAATCGGGTTAATGAAGAGGCGAGGGACCATCCCGCTCGTTATCAGTGCTTCGTTCAAAGCCTGCGTCTCTGATGGGTTGGGGATCGTATCAACGAAACTGGCAGCTGGCACATCTGGAGAGGCTCCATCAATGCTGAAAGGTATATACAGGCTTTAGAGCAACATATGCTCCGTCCAGGGAAGGCCTTTATGTTTCTGCAGGATGATGCTGAACCACAGACTGCATCCGTTCCAACAGCACGGCTTCTCAGTAAAGAGTGCAGGTGGCGACGCGGCCTACCAGCTGAGAACATCTGGAGCATCGTGAAACCAAACAGAACGAAGGAGACCCGGGAGTGTTCCTCTCCCAGAAGTACGGCAGCCTCAGTTCACACAAAGTTACAGGCTGTTGTTAAAAGAAGAGGAACTCTACACAGCGGGAAACACGGCCCGACTTTTAGGAGATATGTTCCTGCTCTCAAGTTCAAAAGGAGCCAATACTTTTTCTTTGCATTGTAAAGTTTCTCAGCTGAAACCTTCGATATGTTTTCTGAGTTCTGTGAGTAAAGTTTGAGGTCTGCAAATCATTGCATCTTCTTTAGAGTTGGGCAGCTTCACAGTGACCGTGTCGTTCATAGAGTCATGTTGGTGATGATGACTTTACCTGTCGTATCTTAGACTGCACAACACAGAGGAAAAATGGAGGGTTCACGGGTCCATCAACAGCAGCAAGTTCCTGGTGACTAAACACTACACCGTCAAGGTACTGAAGGCAATGCATGCTGGGATTCCTTGCAGCTGAACATATTTGCTTCATGTGACGGTTTGGTTGTTGTTTCCAGCTGGGAGGTTTCAGGCTGTCGAAAACAGAGACGTCTCTGAAAAGGCAGACGGAGGACAGAGCCGTGAGGTCGCTGTGCTACCACTGTCCCGAGAAGTTCCACGACGCCAGCTTCAGCTACTGCAAAGAGTGGGAGATGTACAGGTGAGACCCCACGGCTGTGGGTCCACAGAGGTGTGCTCAAAGGCCCTCAATCATAAACTTTCTAAAAGATGGACTTAGCTTGTGGGTCTGAAAGTGAAGCTGATGTAGAAGTGACTTACATGTGCCATCGGAGCGAGACTCCTCTGGTTGGGGGTTTGTGTGAAAACAGCTCCTGGCTGACCTCAGAACACTTTACTGATTTCAGACCTGCTGTGGTTTGTCAAATGATCAAATTTCCTTTTGAACTTGTTTCAGTTTTGGAATCATCCTGTGGGAAATTGTAACCTGTAAGAATCCTTTTGAAGGTTTGTGTCTAAACTACACTCACTGCAGATTTAAACTAAGATTTGGAGTCCTCTCCATCGACTTCTCCTCCTGACGTGTCTTCAAATGTCTCGTAGGTTTTTCAGATGAAAAAATTTATCAGGTGGTGTATGAAGAGAAGTATCAAGAGCCGCTTCCCGATGACTGTCCTGCAGAACTGGGACAGCTGATCAACGAGTGCCGGGCCTACGACGGCTTCCAGAGGCCATCAGCTGGAGGTGAGTTCAGTTACTCTGTGACTGAGTACATGTGATTACGGTCACGGTGAGACTGAAGTTTCTGTTCATTATTACAGTCTTGATATTTTCTCCTGTGCAGTGCTGCTGGATAAACTGCGCAGTGTGGTGACACAACTGGAGGAACAACAAGACTGATTAGAATCATCCTGAAGAGGAAACACAACGTGTTGATTTTAACTTTTGTTAAACAAACATTAATCAATACCAAATTCAGGCAGTTGAATGAAAGAGTGCTGCCTCGAAGGCTCATCCTTCGCTCTGTGCTGTGTGTGATCAACCCAAACAGCTGGAAGATTTAGCTTTGTTTGTTCTGCACGTCTCTGAATTTCAACAGTTTCAAAGATAAATGAGTGGAAGTCTGGACGCTTTGCAGTCTTGGAAACATTTTGTTCTTTGTGTTAAAACACTCGAACCATCTTTTTCTGGCAGAACCTCACAAACACCTTAAAGATCCTTCAAACATCTGCGTCACAGCGTATGAAACAAGTCGCTCCAACCTCCTGTGGCGGTGTCAAGTCAGACTTAAACGTCGCCAGCTCTTCTCACGGCTGTCCTGAACACTGCAGCTCAGATTTCACGTGAAACCAAAGAACGACCTCCCCGCTCAAAGCTGTTCCCTTCATCGCTGTAACGACACCTGTTGAAACAACTTGCAGGAAAATGATTTGGTGCAAAGTGCCAAAAGCTGAACTTGGTTCCATTTGCTAAATGAAAAACACTGGTGCAGCTGCCACCTTTCATTTAAAACATCTCTGCTTTTTAAAATTCATCAACCAAACAATTCCTCAGTCTCACATTAATCATCTCCAACTCTTTTTCTGCAGATTAAATCGATTCTGCTCATTTCCACCTTAAACATTTGAGGCCAACCATCCAAACCTGCTCGAGCAGCTCTGAATGATTCAAAATAATTACACTGGACCCCGGGGCTGGCCCTCACACCAGGAAGTCCCGTCTGGTTTGATTATCGGCTAATTTTAATGAGAACATGACAGAAAAGCAGCACAGACCGGCTTCAACGACACTGAGAAACAAAAACAACACCAAATATCATTTGTCTGAATCGCAGGTTTATTCTTGTTTATTTGGGTTTAAATTAAATAAGGCACATTCACATCATCATTAAGACTCGGCTTTGACATCCGCTCAGACGAAGTTCAAACATAAAGGTGGTTCCTGTGTGAGGGAGACAGGAAACAGTGACACTGATGGGAGACACGTTTACAGCACTCTGCTCGCAACCATCAAATCGACTCTCGAGTAAAACCGTCAAAACCACAAATATGAAACATTAAACAGCAGCACAGTCGGCTGTGATGGAATACCACAGTTTGTCTTTTTCCTCTGAAGACGCGCTCGTTTCATCAGGTAGCTACAACCGTTTCATGAAGTACAGAGACCGAAACTCAGAAATTAACCTGACAGAGGGATAAAAATCAGACTGATTTGTTTTCAGTCATTCATCAGGCTGAACAGTCTGAGTCGGGTTTTTGGGGTTTGGACTCACAGTTTGTGTTCGATGATGTCATGATTTCATGAGGCATCAAGAGGAAGCTCAGACAGTTTGGTTCGGTTCTCGACGTCCTTACTGAAGGTTAATAAACCACCTGAGCTGATGGAGCTCTGACTTCGGACCAAAGACCGTTTAGAAACGCTCGCACTCCACGTTTGTGGCCGCTGTCACGTTTTCTTTGTGCACGGATTTGGTCGAGAGGCTGAAATGCTAAATTATCACCACGGACATCATAGCATAAAAAACATGGCCGTAGGAAAGTCAACGCTGAAGCGCGTTAAGGTGCATTCGTTCTAACGACCAGCAGGGGGCGACGCAAAAAGACTTCCTGTACAGGAAACCGTGAGTCAGTAACACTTCCTGATGAGTTTATGGCCTCAGCCATGAGGTTCAAGTGTTACATGAGAGTTTGTGAGGAGCACAAACAGTCCACAGGTCCAGTTCAGTGACTGTGAATGAAGCCCATCCTTCTCTGCAAAAGAAGCCACGCCCATCGGTTAAGCGTTACAGTATTCAGATGGATGTCATACGAATTCACTCCATACAGATTTCTATCAAACTATAAACGTGGCTCACTCTCCACTCGAGGGGTCAGCGGTGTTAATGTTGGTGCTCAAAAATCATCAGCGCCGGTAAAAAGACGGAAATCCTTCAAACAGCTTGATTTGGAAAACAGCCGGCGGTGGTGTTGGATTAAAATCTGCTGGATAAAAGCTCGCAGCGAGGTTCAGCAGCGGACAGGGAGACACACGGAGCTCCACCCTCCTAAATAAAATAAGATCATCCTGATTAAACCAAAGTAAAAAAGTCAGCGGCACAGAGCAGCAGCACAAACTACAGCGAGGACGTTCAAACAGCAAGAAATGAAATCAGCTTGCATCCCTTTTTCTCCGTGAAGGCTGGAAGTAGAAAGCGCTTTAAACTCAGCTGAGACGTTCGTGTTGAAGCTCAATGTAAAGAGTTCCCCGTGCGAGGATGGTTTGGATCTCGCTCGCCTCCGCACAAAAGCGCCGAGCAGTTTTCAAACATCTGAAAAACAAAGTTCGGAAACCTGTCAGTGGAAAAAATGCAGCTTCTAGTTTATGTTAACGAGTGAGAAGAGAGCGCGAGCGGCGCCGAGCCTGTGCGGGTTAAACCTGATCCAGGTTTCTGAGTCAGGGCCGTCTCTGACGTCCCCACTGACGCAAAACATGGATGGTGCCCGACGCCCTTTCAGTTTGCCCGAGGAGGCGGAAACCTCCGAGCGGGACAAATACAACCCGACGCGCTGCAGTGAGAGGACGTTTGGTTCGTGAGGATCCGGAGTCTCGTGTGCTTTTCTTTCGGCGGTCTTCTTGCTACTCGTGCCGTCTGTGCTTCGCGCTCCCTGCATCACTGTGCGCTGGGCTCTGGCTGCTGATTGGCGTTGCTCTCTTCGACTCTTTCGCTCTGGGTCGGGGAGGGCAGGTTAAGGGGATAAGGGGTGGAGTCTTCATCCCTGTGCTCTGACGGTAAGCCTTCAGCTTCCTCGCCAGGCCGAGGGCGGCCGTCAGAAGAGTCTGCGTGTAAATCTCGGTCGGTCTGGCTTTCGGGGTCAGACTGAGCAGACAGGATGTTTGCGAGCGGGACGTCAGCCGAGCTGTCGACCTGCGATGATGTAGTTGACGGCGTGGACGGCGAGGTCTCGCTGCCCGTGCTGCAGCTGGAGGCGTCGGTGGAGAGCGATTCGGCGCCGTCAGGTAGTTCAGGAGCGCACGCGACGTCTGTCGGGTCAGCCACGGTCAGCGCGTGCGTTCGCTCCGGCGTGTGCGCTCCGGTGTCGAGGGTGTGAGAGCGAGCCAGGCGCCGCTCTTTGAGGCTTCCTGTGGGGCTGCTGACCGCCACCGTCTCGCCTCGCCTCAGCCTCCACCTGTCCGGATTCACCTGCAACGAAACGGCAGCAGAACTAAAGTCCGTCCTGCTCCAGACCGGAAACACCGATAAATACCAAAGTACATAAGAGAATAAGACGCGTGTACCTGGCTGAGGTTTGGAGAACACCTGGGTGGAGAACCTGAAGAACCCTTCCTCATCTGCTGCATCCTGAAGGTGCAGGTGGGAAAAAGGAAAGAAAAATGGGGCTGAGGGTCGATGGTGGAAGGTTAAAGTCATACATTCATGAGAAATAAACTCTGATATTCTCTCAGACTAAAGCTGCAAATGTCTGTGAAATACACTCAGAAATAAAGCGGAATAAATCACATTTAGGAGGAATCAACTTTCTCTTAATCTAATCCTGCAGCTGCTTCCTCTAGGGGGCGCCACAGCGCATCATCTGCCTCCATCTCACCCTGTCATCCAGCCCTCTACATCCATGAACCTCCTCTGAGCTCCATCTCCACCCTCCCTCCTCTGCACACGCTCAAACCATCTCAGCCTCTCCGACTCTGATCCATCCTCCTCCCTCCCAACGAAGACCTGAGCATCTTCAGCTCAGCCTCCTCAGTTTGTTCTTCTGTTCTAATCTCAGAATATTCCTGAGAAATAAGCCTGAATATCCTCTGAGAATATTCACGAGGAAAAAAACAAACACTCAAATACTTTCTAAGAATTTTGCATCGTGAATATGAAAAGATTCAGAAATGTTACTGCGATTGCTCAGAGCAGTCACTGCACGTGTGGTTTGCTTTCCCTTGATGAGTGGGATGGTTTCTTGTGACTGGTGTGGATTCGTGGCTTGTTTGCGGCCTACCTGCTGATGGACTGAGCCAGCTTCTGCTTCCTGCTGTTGGAGTTATCCTGCAGCCTCAGACGCTGCACGAAGGAATGAGCTGAAAGAGCAAAAGCACAGAAACGATCCTGATTACACAGCTGTGGATCACAGTCCCCATTCTAATGAATGAAATTTAAGTAAAGCCTGCTTTGTAGGATTTATTGCTGGTGTTAGTTACCCAGAGCTCCTTTGGGGACGGAGAGGAGTTTGATCGGTTCATCATCAGGGGAGAGTCCAGACGCTTTCTGCAGAGCTCGCAGGATTTCAGTGTTCTGCACGAGATAACAGGAATATAAGTCTTCAGACCTGCACGACGGTGCAGCGATGAAGAGCTAACAGCTCCAGGAGAACCCCGCAGGAACGACTCCAAAGTAAAAGAAGACGAAGTTCATACTTCTCATATTCAGCAGATCACGGTCCCATTCTTAATAATTACAATTGTGCACCGGCCACTGCGAGGTCAGCGAGCCGTTTAAGCTCTCTGTGTTGGCGCTGAGCTCCAGTTACACACATTTGGATTATTTTGAGCTGTGAATCATACAAAGCTACCCTAGCACAGTCCAAAGACATACATTTGGAGTCGAGGGGGTTTACTTTCATGCTTTCTATGAACTCTGAAGCTTTTTGGGAGCTACAGCTAGCTGAACATACTGGAAGGTGCTGTGCAGTTTCATGCTCATCACATTTTATGATTTTAAAATCATGTATCAGACATCAGCATCGGTTTCAAATTCATTCTGCTGGACTACAAAGGCGGGACCTGCAAAGAGCCCTGATGTCAGCACCGTGGAGTCGGCCTGGTCACTGAGACGGAGCGACGCCGTGACGCTGACATCAGGACCCTGTGGGTCCTCAGATTCAGCGTGAGGCACTCCACGACCTTTCCGCCCAGCTCGTAGGCGCAGTCCAGCGGCGTCCTCTGCCTCTTGTTCCTGATGCCAGGAGAGGTTCCGCCCCTCAGCAACAGCTCCACCAGCGCCAGATGCCCGCCCCGCACTGCCTCATGGAGCGCCGTGTTCCCCTGAAGGTTCGCCACGTTCACCAACGCATTACTCTGTGAACACACACACTTTCAGAGTTAATGTGTGTGTGTGTGTGTGTGTGTGTGTGTGCGCGCGTGTGTGTTTACCTGTAACAGGATGGTGGCTGTGTCCAGATTTCCACGCAGGCAGGCGTGGATCAGCGGCGTGTTGCCATAGTGATCCTTTTTATTCAGCTTGGCGTTGCACTCCAGCAGAAACCTCACCACCTAAACATCACCATGACACTCAGAATGACATCATCCTTCACAATAAAATCACTTTTTGCCAACAGACACACACACACCACTGTAGTGGTCACCAGCAATTAGCCGGGTCCCAGTCAGTCACAGACCGACTGTGTTTCCACCGCTCAGCTCTACACGGGCGTCTAAGAAAGTACAACCCCTGCAGAAACAGGCTGCAAGGTGAAATTAGAGAAAGTGACCGTGCAGAATAAACAGCTCACATTTCCCCTCAGTGAGGAGAAAACCTCTGAGCGGCACCTGAAACTGACGCTTGGGGTTGGACTGCTCTTTCTGAGCCGTTTCTCTGCTCAGCGACACGAGCGAAGGAGCGAGCGGACTCGTGCAACAAATGAACTTTAAGTCAGCTTTTTGCTCTGCAGTCCGGCTTTCTGATTGTTCACGTTTGAGTCCGTCTTTGTGCCCATTGCATAACTTCTATTTCCTCTGGGTGATATCCAGAACATCCAACAATGAGGATGCTGTGAACTAAAGCTCTGCTGGGGGACACGTGTCCTGCAGTTTACTGAATCTGAGGCAACATCTGCCAGCTGTTGGTGTCCTGAAGTCTCTGACGTCACTGCCTCAGAGATGATGTTGCCCGTCTTCCTTTAATATTGGCTATAAAATAGTTAGAGGATGGGCACCAGTTTGTTGCTGGAAAACAGTGAAGATCTGCAGCCAAGAAGAATCTAGTGAGATTATTTTAATAATACTTGTGCACATCAGGCTAATCTAAGCATGTTTTTACCAAACAGCAGCGTAACCTGGAAATCTGCTGCTGTAGAGCCTGACTTTCTGCTCCTTATGTGACGTGTTCATCAAAATTTGAGTAACTCTTTTAAACCTAACTAACATCAGCCAAAACTTCCGACACGTCTTCCTGACAATGTGGCCAAGTTTTCCATGTTTACATCCTGTGCACGGAAAGCTCACACATTCACTTCTCCCTTATCGCTTACCGGGATGTGGCTGTTCTGGCAAGCCAGGTGAAGCGGCGTGGCGCTCTGGTTGGTGCGGGCGTTCACGTTGGCCCCGTGGCGGATCAGCAGGGTGGCCAGCGGCAAGTGTCCGTGGAGGGCGGCGACATGGAGAGGCGTGAAACCGTCGACGTTGCAGCTGTTTACGCCGAGAGTTCCCGCCTGCTGCACCGATAGCTGCGGGAAGATCAGAGAGTTTAATGGAAATGGCGTCGCATCCACACTGCTGCACGGGCCGCCGGCGTACCTTCTGAGTGGGGGCGCAGTTTGGGCACTGACACAGAGGGTGGCAAAGCGGAGCCTCCGACCGTACTTCTCCCTGATCCTCCTCTTCCTCATCCATCCACTCCAACAGGTAACGCACCTGAGAAACAGGATGAGCAGACGTCGTCACGTTTCCCATCGAGGGAACGCGACCCTGAGCGTTCAGCACAAATGCAGAAGACTCACCATCTCCACGTCAGCGTCTGCCACGGCTCGCAGCAGCTTCTCCACCTGTCAGTCAAACACAGAGGCGTCAGACACCAACGTTTTCTTCTTCTTTGGTACTCGGAGCTGCACAGACCTCCATGAACGCTTTCTCAGAAATAACGTTTGACCGATTGATTATTGGTGCTAGCAATGTTGTTGTGTTTCCTGGTCAGCGCTCACCTCTCTGTGCCGGACCCGTTCTCCCTCTGGTTTGACCTCCGAGCCCAGGGAGGAGGTGCTGGAGACGGAGGAGCGGCGGCTGCTGCAGTCTGAGGCCAGAGGCGAGCGGCTGGGAGACTGAGAGACAGAAAAGAGATGCTGAAAACATAACCAGCCTCCAAATACTCCCAATGCTAACATAGTTTAGCTTTAGTGTGTGAATGCAGGTCAAATGTGACCACCAGGGTGAACGTTTCAAACATACGTGGTGAAACCAGAGAGGACGCAGAGTCAACTGCGAACATTCGCTCACCAGTTGAAAAGTAGTTCCAGGTTTCACTGGAACTACTTTTCACTGAGTCCCCTGTTAAACATGCAGCCGCTCTGTCTCGTGAGGAAACCTTTTTGTATTCAATTACACTTTTGTCACATGGATTTTGACAATATTCACTGTGATGTTGGAGGTCTGTCCGATGCAAGCGTGAGTGCAGATGAGACTCACGTCGACGCTGCTGCCGCAGCGCTTCCGGCCGTTCTGAGTGGACTGCAGCTGCATGAGGATCTGCAGGAAGACATGAACAACACGTTCATTTTACAGTATGTGCGCCATGAAACCAATATGTTTCTTTTTCAGGGAGCACCTGAAGCATCTGTTTACATCATTTGAAAAACCTTTATCGTGCAAGAAAGGCTGAGTGAACATGACTCAGAGACTCTGCAGGGCTAAAGTCCAGAGCCTGGGGCCTGATGCTCCAGGCTCTGGTACTGCCTGGAGCAGAGATGAAACAAACATCTGATTTTAAAGTGTATCTGAAGCTGGTTTAGTGGACAGACTGGAGAAAGGGGATCAGTCGACCTGCCGTCAGCAGCTGATCAGATTAGCTGTGACTTACGGGAGCCGTGACACTTATTCTTTCCTGTACTGAGATCAGGAGCTGCTATCCTCATTATGCTACCACAGCTGCAGGGTGAGGGACTCAAACCAGCACCCACACAGTGGAAGCGTCCTCTGCATGTTCTGGCACAATCGAGTGTCGCTGACCTTGGAGTTCAGGGCGCACTGCAGCGGCGACTCCTTGTTCTTGTTGAGGATGTGGGTGCTCGCTCCGTTCTCCAGGAGCACCTGGATGATGCCCTCGTAGCCCCAGCGCGACGCCATGTGCAGCGCCGTGTCGCCTTTGTCGTTCACCAGGTCCAGACGGCACGTTTGGACATCGTAGTACACCAAGGCCTTCACACACTGACACACAGCATTTATTATTTATGAACATGCTGAGTTATTTACTGGAACAGACTAACACGGTGGGTTCAAACCAACTGGAGCATTTAAAGGATGAAATGTGAGGACATAACAGAGAGAGCGGCGACGTACGTCCTCGTGTCCGTACATGCAGGCGAGGTGCAGCGGCGTGTTGCCGTTGTTGTCCTGAGCCTCCGTGTTGGCCTTGTAGTGCAGCAGCAGCAGCTGGACAACAGAAACAAAGGAAGGACATCGTTTGTTGTAATGTTCTCCTCCTCTGGAGCGTTCATTCGTCTTTATTTAACGACAAGTTTGTTTGAGGTCAGACAGCTGCGGCTGATCCAGAACACACATTTCAGTCCTCACTTTGGAAACTGGTTTAATGACTTTGTTTGCTTATAACTCATCTGTTTGGATTATGTTAAAGCTTAAAAGGTAGAGGTGATGTTTGAACCTGCCAGTTAAAAATAACCAGACTTTGACTGACAGGTGGGTGGAGACACAGGCGGCTGTAGCTGCAGCTTCACCTCAGCTACCTGGAGTCTCTGAGCTGGACCTCTGCACCGTGTTTGTGCTGCTGGAGCCTTATGGAGCATTTTAATGACATTTTTTTCTGACCAATAATATGGCTGCTGTGAGGTCACTGCACTAACAGACCGTCTAAGTTCAGTTTTTTTAATTTAAATCCCAGTGTTAGAGTTTGTATTGTTGATTGTCATTTATGCTTAGAAATATTTACTTATATATGC
>NW_024582571.1:497525-499404 GCF_018398535.1 Haplochromis burtoni
TATTGTCTTCAACGTTCCAGCGGATAGATTCAAGCTACAAACCTATCACCCAGGATTTTAGTTTTCTGCGCGTGCTCACCGTTACTCCCTGGTTCCCGCGCTGACACGCCAGGTGCAGCGGTGTGAGGGCGTGGTAGTCTGTGGCGTTCACCTGAGCTCCTTTATGCACCAGTATGTCGATCAGCTGGGACTGACCTGCCACACACACACACACACACACACACACACACAGGTTAGTTAATACTTTTTATATATAAATTGTGCCTCGCAGTATTAAACAAACTCATGTTGTGTCACTGCGCGTTAGCAGCCACTCACCGCAGTGAGCAGCGACATGCAGAGGAGTGTAACCCCGGTCATCTCTGGAGAACGGCGTGACGATGGACGGGTCGTTGAGCCGCCTGAAACACGGCGCCAACACTCAGAGTCAGTCTACGGTCAATAATGGCTGAACGTGTCAAACAAGGAGCTTATTGGTCAAAGGTTAGAGGGAGCTTCCAGGAAGTAACCAGTGAGGCTCAATCAGACTCTGCGGTCTGATTCTTACTTCAGAGCTTCAGCTGCGACAGGTGGGCGTGGCCGACAGGTGGCGCTTTCTGCTAGGCCTCACTTTAGCTAACAGGACTGCACAGCGTTTGTGGTGCAGCTACATTTTTGAGTATTTTCGTTTTTAATGGGCCATTGCATAACGGTCTGAAATACACTTTTAGTGTGTGTGTGTGTGTGTGTGTGTGTGTGTGTGTGTCTGGGGGTTTCAGTGGGAAGTGAAAATACAAATGGTTTTTATTCCTGATTCGAAGCTCTGATGCACAAAAATAATGGAGAAAAGGGGAAGTGATGATCAGCTGAACAATGAAAATACAAGTCGAAGGCATCACATCAGGTTTTCTCTGCATATGTGCAAAGGCAAAGTCAGCCTTAGAGTGAATTTCCAGCTTCACAGTCAATAATCAGTGTGTCATAAACTCCAGGCAGGTCATATCAAATCTGTACCGTGGAGCCTTTACTCTTCTTTATTCTTCGTTATTTTCATGTGAATGCTTTGACGTACTCTCTGTACCTCTGCATGTTTGTCTGTGTGAGTTTGGACACTGACCCGGACAGCTGGAGGTCACAGAGGTCACAGGAGCAGAGAGGATGACACATCTTCACATCTTCATCGGCCTCTCCATCACTCAGCAGGCGTTCAACCTCCTCTTCATTTCCATTTGCTATGTGCTACAAAACACACAGGAGCAAACTGAGCATTAGCAAAATCTCGCCACTAGATGTCAGAAGACTGCAGATTGCTGTCAAATGAGTGTTCTTCGGTATAGTGGAGGGTATAGGATAAACATGTTAGCCAAGAGAGATCAAAAACATTAAATTCAGACTTTCAGAGCGCACCCCATAACAGCCGTAGCCAGCGAGCGTGTTGCTATCACTGTTTGGGGAGCGGATCCATCCAGATGCAACCCAGGGGTTTTCCCACATCTGTCTGCCGTTTACCTCAGCTGTCAATGCTGGGTGAGAAGTGTCCACTTTTATTGACTCTGGAGGAGTCAGGAGTCACTTTTGACTGCTGACAGTGTTACTGAGGTAAACCTTTCTGTTGGTAAGCTGCTGTTAGCCTCGGTTAGCTGCTGTGTTTTTGCTGCTGTTAGCCTCCGTTAGCAGCTGTTAGACTATTTTTTTTGCTGCTGTTAGCTATTGTTTTTGCTGCTGTTAGCCTCTGTTAGCTGCTGTGTTTTTGCTGCTATTAGCCTCCGTTAGCAGCTGTTAGACTATTTTTCTTGCTGCTGTTAGCTATTGTTTTTGCTGCTGTTAGCCTCTGTTAGCTGCTGTGTTTTTGCTGCTGTTAGCCTCTGTTAGCTGCTGTGTTTTTGCTGCTGTTAGCCTC
>NW_024582571.1:499424-539264 GCF_018398535.1 Haplochromis burtoni
TGTTTTTGCTGCTGTTAGCCTCTGTTAGCTGCTGTGTTTTTGCTGCTGTTAGCCTCTGTTAGCTGCTGTGTTTTTGCTGCTGTTAGCCTCCGTTAGCGGCTGTTAGCCTGTTTTTTTGCTGGTGTTAGCTATTGTGTTTTTGCTGCTGTCAGCAAAAGTTTCGATAAAGTGGATGTAACTGACACTTAGTGAATAAACTTTCATATCATGTGAGAATGTAATCATACTGTTTATCTGAGGAAAAGTGGGTTTTTCTTAGGACCCTCAAGCTAACAATCTGATACGTTAGCTTGTATTCAGGTGTTAGAAGGGGGAGGGGTGTCCTTCCTGGCCACTGTACTCAAATATGGTGAGGGGATATGACGGCTTCCACAAACCCACTCCTATGTATTTTTAACAGATTAATTATAAGTTTATCTGAATGTATCAGCTTCTTGGAAGACGTAATTACTCTGATCTATGTACAATATAAAAATAACCCCCAAAAATAGTTACTACACATTTAAATCACTTTCATGGCCTGGAAAACACCAGGAAACATAATGAACATAAACAGAAGAAATGCCAACAGAGGGAACAGAGCTGAAGATTTTAAGTGCTAAATAACAGTTTTTATTTCACTCTCTTAAATTCCTTCTCCTTCAAACTGAATTGGACCTCGAAGGATCTGTAAAAACATTCACAGCATCAGGAGAAGCTTTTACATCCCACTGTACAAAAAAAACAAATACACATCATGTAGGAGCAGTTTTAGACATCATGCTGATCTTTTATGGGACATCCGCTAACGTCTCGTGCTGCAGCTCACCTCAAACAGACAATTAATGGGCGTGGCTACACCCTGAGTCAGCAGACTCATCCTCTCCTTGAACAGCGCCTTGTCGCTGAGCTCACCAGAGCCCTGAGGAAGGAGGCAAAAACAGGAGAAAACACATGGATGATCTGCAGCACAGTGAAGCAGCTGCTGAGATACGACAGCAGTGTGTTTGTGTCTCACAGAGTTTTGCAGCTTCCCCAGGTTGATGTACTCCACCGCCGCCTCGAAGGTGCTCAGACAGTAGCTGAGCTCATCTTTACTCGAGTGGCTGAAGCAGAAGTTCCTGATGTAGCTCAGGTTGGCCATCCTGAAGATAAGACAAATTAGATCACCAAGCTACATCTTATTAACCCAAATGATGTTTCATAACTATAGATCATCCTCAGCAGCCTCCAGTTAGGCTGCCTTTCACTGGAAGATTAATTGTGCTTATTCATAGAGGAAAAAATCACGCGCTGTGGACAGTTTACAGTCAACAAACATTATGAATTCAATAAAGTAATCAAATATTGCAATAAAAATGATGCATTTGATCATAAAACATTAACATTGATTGTTAAAGTCACTATTGGAGGCCACCGGTCCGTGTCCTCAGCTGCACAGAGCAGTAAACGCAAAAACTTCACCTCCTGCCTCATAGGGGGCGCTGCAGAGTTCAGGCTGAGCAGGTTCTGCTGCAGAACAAACACAGGAACCGCTCGAGATGTTTTTAATATTAAAATGTCTCCAGGTTGTGAAGTTTGCGGCACATTAGAAAATATAAATTCCAATTATAGCAACTTTCTGTACCGTGGCATCGTGGACACGCCCGTTATCGAAAGCTCAAAAGGATCTGATTTAACCTCCAAGAGGAAAGTGTGACCCACAAAACCTAAAAATATAAATGAAACGGACACAGGCGCTGCCAAAATGAGATGTTAAGTTTAAAAAACTGAATTTTTGGTCCGATGGTTCCAAATTTCACAAATGTGGGTGAAGCCAGTGTTATAGTTTAGCCACGCCCACATGCGAGACCTGCAGAATCGAGCAGGGCTGCGATACCATCCCTTTGACCCAAAACTGTAAAACTGTGAGTCGTCTTTTTGTTTTCACTGCCTCATTTTTTCCTCATTTCTTTGCATTTTATTCACGACAGAAGGTCAAAGGTCGCAGCCAGTTCCCCTTTCGCTCACCAGTTGGGGATTTCCGTCTTCACCAGCAGATAGAGGACGATAGACAGCAGGTCGTCGGCGCTCACGGCTTCTATGCTCACTGTGGAGGGAGACACACAGTCAGTGAGTGGAAACTGAAGAGTCATTCTTCCCGTTCATCTCTCCCTCAGCTCAGCACTAATGAGTAAACTGGCCTCTCGTCAGCTCGGCGCTGCAGGCTGACAGCGGGGTTGTTGCCGTGATCCAATAAGCTTGGATTACCAAAGCAAACTGCACAAATGGAAGCTCACAGAGTCGGTACTGTCCTTTTCTTTAGGGAAACACAAGAGTCGCACAGCCGCTCTCTGATGAGTCCCGCATTTCCCTGCATTACACGTTTAATAAGGTGGTTTCTCTTATGTCACCGCGAGAAAATAAAGGAATGGTCTCATTTGTCAGACTCCTGGATCTAATGTGATTTTCTCAGAGTGATCCAATTGAAAACTATTAGATATTTACAGGTTTTTTTTGTCCTGTTTGGGACTTTTTCTACAAACGTGTCCAAATGACATAAACTGAAGTTTAATTTGACGTTAAATTCGATTAGATCTGCACCGCATTCAAATCAGCTGGCTAACACTGGGTCGCCCCTGGTGTCACCGAAACAGCTGAAAACAGCGCAGGCCTCCCAAGCTCTCAGACTTTGTGTTTTTGCAGCACAGCCCAAGGATGGAAACTACGACATGATCGCAAATATTACGTTAATATTATCAATAATATGGATTAATGGCAACACGGTGGTTAGCACTGTTGCCGCACAGCAAGAAGGTCCTGAGTTCAATTCCACCATCAGGCCGGGGTCTTTCTGTGTGGAGTTTGCATGTTCTCCCCGTGTTTGCGTGGGTTCCCTCCGGGTACTCCGGCTTCCTCCCACCATCCAAAGACATGCAGCTTGTGGGGATAGGTTAATTGATTAATCCAAATTGTCACTAGGTGTGAATGTGAGTGTGAATGGTTGTCTGTCCCTGTGTGTTAGCCCTGCGACAGACTGGCGACCTGTCCAGGGTGTACCCCGCCTCTCGCCCTATGACAGCTGGGATAGGCTCCAGCGCTGCGACCCTGAAAAGGATAAGCGGAAGCGAATGAATAAATGGATGGATTAATGCCAATGGACTTGCAACCTCTGTGTCTGTGACAAATTACTTTCTACTGCAAGCCTCATCCACACCTGTGCACGACCCAACATCCATGAATCCACCTGAGGAAACTCGGGGTTCAGCGTCTTGCTCGAGGGTGCTTTGGCATGCAGTATGTGGTGCACCACAGACCAGCTGCAGACTGACTAGAACTGGTTCCAATGTGTTGCAAATCTGAGGCTGCAAGGGACCCGCTCACGGCGAGCTGTGACATACTTCCATTAAAGCGAGCGCTGAAGCTCCACACACACATTTAAACTGCTTCTCCTACAAAGGAGGTCGATGAGCTCACACACTCGTTTTAGCTCCGCACACACAAACCAACAGAGTAAGTACCGGTGCGTCTCGGGGTCTGGGTGGCGGTCAGCGCGACTCTACGCAGGCAGAGCAGTTTGAGGAGGGGGGACGTCTGCTGGTTGAGCTGGCTCAGCTCTCTTTTAGCCCGAGACAAGTTTATGCTGCAGAGACAGAAGAACGGGGGACAGACGATGGGTCAGAGACATCGAACGGACACATTCACAAAGCTTCAGTGGCTCGGGCTAAAGGAAGGAGGCACACAGCTAAACAACAGATTCAATTTACAAAACAGAGACAGAACCGATCACACGGTGCAATGAAACATGACGCAAGTCTTCATGATCGCTCTATTTCACCAGTAACCCTTGGATGGTCTCCACTGTTGGGACCCTGAGCTGTCCCTCGGGTCAGACTGACCAGGACGTATTTAAAAACAAGTCTGAAATAAAATTTGACTTCATAAACCATGAACACGTATCGTCTTTGTCTATGTAAGCTGCTGGAACGCTGCCACGATCAGGTCACTTTAACTGGGTCTGTGTAAACGTTGAAGGCATTTTGCACATTTAAACATCGTCTGTAACGTGTTCAGAACAGCAAGCGCTGGTTAAACCTGTCAGCAGAACCAGATTTGACGCTGCAGAGGTCTGGGTCTCAAAGTCCGCCCCGGTGTGGAACTGACCTGAACTCGGGTTTGACTCCCAGCTCTTTCTGCTGCAGCTCCTGCAGACTCCTGGTGGTTTTGTTGAAGGCAGCGTCCTGTCGATCGGCAGCACAAGAGACGGGAGAGGAACTTTTGAAACTGTCAAAGCCTCTTTTTGGGGTCATCACAGTAATAAAGAGCAAGAAGGAGAAATATTAAGGCTTCCATCACTGAAACAACGATCCCTCTGCAAAGACAAGTGATCCCTGCAGGCTGCGTGTTTGACATTATATCTGCAGCAGCGCGCAGCAAAAACACCACAGGGATGTGTGTGTATGCAGGAGGCACGTGAGCAGATCACCTAGGATCTGGTGGTGGAAGAAAGCGGACGAACAGACGGTTTATTCGCTCCCTCGTTACGTCTAATGAGGAAATCTGAGCTCAGACCTACCTGGCTGGCCTCAAGCGTTCCCACAAAGTTAAAGATTAATTCATGGATACCATGATGAACGTACATCTGGGAAAAGAAGAGGAAAACCAATATTTTAATACGTGTCAGGAACAGCTCAAGTTTCTCACCTCGCACCAAAATAGCTGCATGTTTGGATTATTAAGCTGCTTCTGTCACATGTAGCTTTGCCCACATTGAGCGCCGTCTTATTTTTTGTAAATATCTTATTGAGTTACTCGGCCTTTACAGTTTCACTGGCATGAAGCAGGAAGTTACGTGTGACAGCTGTGGGAGCTTCTGCATGTGTTTGATGAAATCTTTCTTGCAAACTTAAACTTGCGTCTACGTGTCAACCTTTCTCCTTCACTGAACCCAGAGACGTTACCTCCACAGCCTGTTTGAGGAGCGTCATCTGAAGCTCCTGCTTTGCCAGAAGTTTCTGCAGAAAACACAAAGCATGCAGGGGAAGAGGAAGGCGTTAGAGGATGTGATCAGGCCCAAAACTGCTGAGTCGCAGACGCCGCGGCCACATATCATCGAATCATCCAGTCCAGAGGAACTCGCAGCATCCTGCGTGTGTGCGTCGGGTCAGAGGTCACGCTGATTAAAGGAAGCTGATTTGAAGCATTAGTTACGGCGGTCACATGACACTGTTTGGGGTTCGATCCTTTTTTTCCGAACCGGAGGAAACGATTCCTCCCCACATGACAGCAGCAAAACGCTCATGTGTGCAAAGCCAACAGATGAACGTAACGTGGCCGCATTAACACAACATTTTACAACGAGGTTGATCTAACGAAGCATTAACGACCAACCATGATGTTTCACCAGAATGCTTCCTCTGGTTTACGTGCTGTTTCGTTTCATTTCCCACAAAGAGGGAAGCGACTGCACTGAGGTCACAGATGCCTGAATCAACGAAAGCAGGACTTTTCTGAACTACAGCTGCCGACTCAGTACGGCCCCCGCTTACATGCAACGCTCACATGAGCTTCTTCTGCAGTAAAAAGCATGTTGGACTGTCATGATTGTTCACAGCACACTGCTGAGCATCTGTGCCTGCAGAGTATTCAAATACTCACGTCAGCGAGCAGCAGGTGGTGCAGGAAGCACCCTCAGACCTGCTGTTCGTCTGAGTTCATGGGAAGTTCAGTTCTGGGGGATTATTCCGACAAAGTTTTCCTGCCTTAAGACAGGACGTTGTGAGGGAATCACCAAGTTTGCACACAGCAGAAACAATAAGTGACAGAAATCTGCATTTTCTCCCAATTTTTATGTTATTTTAGAGATTTGAATAAGAATCCTTTTAATACAGGTGATTTTGCTAAAACCTCTGTAGTTGGTGCCACAGATTCAACATCCTGACCGACTGGACTGCTCGTCCTTTGTATGGTGCAAATCTCTTATCCAGCTCAGGCTCACAGCGGACTGGATCGCTGTTAAACTAAAACAGCAGCCTCTCAGTGAGTAATCAGCACTTTCCATCAGCTGCTCTTCCCTCCGGCAGAATCGGCTCTCAAACACAAGCTCACAGTTTTATTAAAAAGAAACGAAGCGGAGACACGGAGAGCTTTAACAGTCACATGCTCAAAAAGCACGGCCGTGTTACTCGACCACGTTTCTCACGCCTTTGATGTCATCGTGCAGCCGAGGGACAAACGAAACAAAGTCAGATAATCACACGAATAACCGTGAACGCACCGAGCCACCATGCAAACCAGAGAAGCACGCGAATAATAAAGACATAGAAGAGTGAATATTGGCCCCAGGTGAAGAAGCCAGAAATAAATATTCTCCAAATCAAGGAGAGAAAGGCGGATTTTCATTCAGCCAGTTTTAACGTGACAAATAAAGATTGTTTCTACTCACCAGGTGAGAGTCTCTCAGCAGACACTGAAGACATTTAGTGTAAAGACCGTTCACCGAGTCCTGACAGGAAACAGAACAGCTGTTAGCTCAGCAGGAAAGAAAAACATCGAACGCAAAAATCCCCTAAAGACTCGAAAACATTCAAACACATTAACGCTAAAAAGATGCACGCTCTCCTGGAGGTGTTGTTTGCATTGTTGTCATGTATTAAATCAAAGTGAAGCTAGCTGGAGGAGCCTTAAACCTGCACTCTTTTTGATGGCCACTGGGGGGCGATAGCTGCAGCTGTACAATGACAAGTTCTGTAGACATGTGACATCAACTTGTCTGCCAATAACAGGCCTCGAGACGAGTCTGCAACCATCTGCAACCACAGGGAGGATTTCCAACCAGCTGTGAGTGACGCTGGAGACCGATGGTAGCTGCTGGGAAACCATCGCTCAAATCAGTCGGTGGCCCTGCTAACCACCAGACACTAACACGGATTACCCAACCAGCTGGAAAAACCTTGTGATTGCACCAGTATTTCTGCCTTATCTGAGTCATGGGAGTGCAAACCTGTCTGTGGGAAAAGAATGACGAAACCTGTGAGGCGTGCCATTTTAGGTCAGACACGCCCAGAGCTCCGTTTCCTTCAGCCCCCCGTTTGTCACTCTAGTCCGTTTATCACCAGGGTTGTGTTTTGTGTCTGTCATCCCTACTATGTGGTGCCGGAGTCCCTTCCTCTCCTGCTCCCTGAAGGCCTGACAGAAGCTCTGGATGTGCTTGTCCATCTTCTGGGCGTGGCGGCCCAGGAACTCCCTGACGTCCTCCAGGCTCCTCAGGCTGTAAGAAGACGGCGTGCTGACCTCGGACAGGCTCGGGTCCACCTCCATGGGCCTGGAGACGCACAGGATGCTGTAGCTTTGCTCCCGGTCGTTGTAGAAGGTCTCCTCGAACAGGATGGGGATCGACACTGGAGCCGGGAACCCGGATCCCAGCAGGACCTGCCTGTCCTGGATCCGGACCTCCTGTAACACACACAGAGGTAAAAAAGCTGTTAAACAGCCTCTTTTTGTATTTTTAGGACTGTAAAAGTAGGACAGCGGTGCGTTTAGACTCAGCCTCTGGCAACAACGAGCAGCACAGACTGGCTTGTGTTGAAGACAGACCTTCCCGTCCGCAGTCTTATAACCGTCTTCCACGGGCTGCAGCACATAGCTGTCGAAGTGAGAGTCCGAGTAGCTGCTGAGGGTCAAACTTCCACAGCACGGCACCAGAACCTGCAGGTTCAAGGCGACATGCAGGGTATTCCATTTATTAAGCACTCAGCACAGATTTAGAGTGACCTTTCCACACCAACGACAATCAGATAAGGTCTGATCTGTGTTAGGAAGCAGAAAATAGGATCAAATGGTACAAAGAGTGGAATCTTCACTGTATTAACTGCGGTTAGATGATGAGCAGCACTGAGATGGCTCCTGGCCTCTAACTCACTCACGCTTTTAAAGTAGTAGATGTTTATCGTGAAGTATACGGCACTTCGGTGTGTGGTGGGAGTATTAAAATACAGAGCCGAGGCTCCACAGTGTTTCTCTGCAGATTAGAGTGTCCGATGGTCTGAAAATAGCGCAGAAACACTGACATTAAACAGGCGTCATTTGTTTTTAAGATGTTCACATGAAGTCAATAAATGCACATGACCTGATCGGCAGCATTTGATTAAGGATCTGAAGACGCAGTCACGAGCCAGAGCAGCTGCTGAAGCCCTGACGTATGCACAGCATGTGCACGCTGCGCCATGTAGAACTGATTTTTCCGGCTCTGCTGCGAACCGCAGCTTTAATGCACTTACACGCATTTTTTTTCCCCCACTGATGTTTTGACGGCGTTCAGACATCTGATTCTCATCTGCTGCTCCAGGCGTCCGATCGTCATCTTTAACAAGCTCAAACGAGGGTTAGAGCGCCGCTTTGCAGCTTGTCAGCTCATCTGATATCTCTGCGCTTCACTGAGAGCCAAATGAAATGTATCAACCCCGCTTTAACAGTCCGACCAAAACAATGCTCCTCTAACTGAGTGAGAGTGAAGGGATGGCAGCAGAGCGCGTTGAAACCACCAGAAACCCCACGCTGACCCACCGTGAGGCAGGAAGTGGTGTAAAGGTGTCGCTGTGTTTGAAACCCCGGCTGAGCGCGCTTCTTTTACCTCCTTAAACATTTTAACAGAGATAACGTCCCCGACTCTGATCTTTCTGATCTGGTGTGATTCTCAGCTGTTTGTAGGCGCAGCCTTCAACCACTGAGGAGGAAGCGAGAAGCTGTTCTGTGATAGAAACTGGCAGAGCTCTGCAGCCGGCTCACACCTGGACTTATTCAGGTTCTGCTGCAGTTATTTTGAGCTCTGCGCCGTTTCCTCATTTTCACCCCTGTTGTTTATTAGTGCAAACCTTCCTGAGCAGAGACAGACGCTCAGACCCCCAGCCACCTGCAGACGAAGCAACACGAGGGTCTCCAGCTGCACACTGATGTGTTCCTAACACAGACGAGCAGCGCCGTCTCTCTGGCGTGTGCTGGATCTGCCTCGCGGCCTCACGCCTGACATCACTTCCTCCGTGAGGCAGCCGGGTCAGATGGACCTGAGCTCCTCACCCTGTCACCGAAGCTCAATTCTTCTGCTTCTTCCCTCCATTCACAATTCCTACTATCAGGGCTGTGCGATATGACCACAATCTCATATCCCGATATCAGACATCTGTCGTCCCGGTAACGATATAAATCACAAAAATGTAACATTTTCTGTAAATTCTGTGAATCTCGGGCAGCTCGACCTGCGTGAAGTGTTTCCAGCTGCGCGTCATGAAGCTGCAGTCGAGTGTTTTAACGATGCATGAAACGACACATTTTTAGACATAAGTTGTAACGGCGCCGTTTCTTTGTGAGTATTTATCACACGGCGTGCTGCGGGGAAAAGCCTGTTCTAACGTCTGAGTCTAAGGTTTATTTTTTAGCACCTGGCGGCTCTTTTTTACTTCTCATCCGTAAATAATCTGCTCTTTCACGTGATTCAGTTTATTTTGAAAAGTCTCAACAGGATCCTGAGGTTTATTGTGAAAGGTTTATGTGGAACATAAACAAGCGGACACGCGATGGTGTTACCGTCGTTGTTGCTAACGACAACGCATAAAAACAGGCGCTTGTCCGTCCGTAGTGTGGTTATATTACATATAAGAGAAAGAGAGAACTTTAAGAAATGAATAATAACTGCAGTGATCAAAGCATGAACAAATATTGCTGTAAACAGTTTATTTTGCGACACCACGAAACAAACGACAGACGTTTTTATATCGTCATCCGATATATATCTTTATATCGAACAGCCCTACCTACTGTTACATTTGATCACGTCTGCTCAGTCTGAAGCATTTTCCACCCATTTTTAAAAAACATTGATCATCTAAGTGAATAGACGCCGCAGACTCACAGCTATGTGACACCCAGACAGAGCGCTCTCTGATTAATCGCCGTCTGATATCGTGATCCGGTACCTGATCCTCACATACATGCAGGTGAGCTTGTCTGGTGACATAAATGAGATGACGGGTCAAACTCACGATGCCGTGGAGCTCTGCCACTTGGCTGCAAAGGTCGGGTCTCTGCTTCTCCAAGGCCAGGTAGAAAGGATTCTTCAGGATGTTCTCATCATATACAGCCATAAGGAGCTGGAGGTCTGGATCCTGCAGACGGGACAGGAGGATGATGGGAGGAAAGACATTAATGATCAACCAAGTACGTGTCAAGGACTTTTATAAGTATGTGACCAGTTAAACCCTTCGTGGGGAGAGGACTGTGGGGTGCAGCCCTGTCAGGACTCATCTTCTGGGGATTATAAATAATTGTAGAGAATAAATCTTCCACATCAGCCTCTCTGAGAGCAGCTGCTGGTTTCCTGTCGATAAGCATGTGGCAATACTGCTCATTGATGTTTGAGAAAAGCCAAGCAACAACAACAACAACAACGACAAAAGATCTCATGATTCCTTAATGCCTCCAAATTTGAATCTTAGGACAAGACCCGAAAACAAGCTCATTTATGGTCTTTGAGGCCACCGGACAAGAAGTCCCTTTCAATCTCGTTTCCAGCCTAATGTGGGTGGGGGTGGGGTGGGGGGGGGCTTATGTTCCCATCTCGTTCTGTCAATCTGCAGTGTTCAGGCCCCCCAGAAGTCGCTCACGGTCACGTATGAAGCTGTGCTGCCTGGATCTGAAGAAACCAGGGCTGCTTCTCTCTCAGCTGATCCAATTCTTATTGAACTGGTTTATTTCCGTGCGATTGATCTAATAATCCTCCATCCAGACAAAGCTTCACCGGCTCCAACCTGGCCAGGCTGGATGTGAGGCCTCGGAAAAATCTCCCCGAGTCTGTAGTTACTAAAGCTGCAAACAAGAGCGTTAATGTCTAATTACAATTCACCGAGCCTAAAGAGGTGAGCAGTTAGGTGGTTTGAACTTTTGACTCCATCTACCTGCAGCTGTAAACCGCGAGTCCTCTGAAGGTGTTACAGGACTCTAGATGCCTTCAACAGAAGACACATCGTTTTGAACCTGGGTGTGACAGCGCTTTTATTTTGAAAAAACCCATGCTATCAAAGCTAACTTCTTTTAAGCTTCTGTAAAGCTGGAGCGGTCTTCCAGCTTCAAAGAGTTTAAAGGTTATCTGCTTCTGACCCAGTCTCTGAGGCCTCTTCCTTAGAGACTGGGCAAGAAGTTTAGTTATCCAGGAGGAGCTTGGAGCAGAGCCACTACTCCTCCACCTTGAAAGGAGTCCGCTGAGCTGGTTTGGGGACCTGGCTAGGATGAATCCCTCCCGAGTGAAGTATTTCAGGCATGTCCTACTGGGAGGAGGCCGCGGGGTAAACCCAGGACTCACTGGAGAGATTATGTCTCTTGGCTCTCCCGGGAACGCCTGACTACATTCACCCATTCACACACACAAGCCCCAGATGAGCTTGGAGGAGGTGGCTGGGGGGGCTGATCTTCTCTGCTCGGGCTGCTGCCCTGCAATAAGAGGCTCTAATTTCTGATCTTTAACCCTGCACACTTCCACTGATCACCAAACTGTTTTCAAAATTGTACTAAATGCAGAAGTATTGCATATCAGCATCAGTCAGAGGTGTACACTGGTCAAGCTTGTCTGATTAGAACTGCTGTTACAGCATCTGGATTTACTGAAAGAAGTGGAACATTTTCTAAACCTTTCAAAGGTAAAACACTGAATGCACCAACTGTAACAGAGCCGATTATTTTTTCGTTGTTCTGACTGATTGAAACGTAATCAGCAGCTAGTTGAATAAACAGGCATTTTAGTCCAGTTCTGAAGTAAAAGCCGTTCCCTGTTTGTAGCGTCTGCAGTGTGAGGATCTGAATGATGTGTTTGGGACTAAACTGATTATCTCAGTTCATGCATTCAATAATAAACAACTTTCCCCCACACATCAGTGAGCTGCAACCGGAGTTTTGTGGAAAGAATGCACAAAACCACCACGCTCCATTTTCTGTCTCACATTTCTGCAAGTGAAAAGTTAAAAATTCCCACAGGTTATAAAAGTGCGATTTCCTTCACTGAGGCGGCAGATGTGTAATCAGCCAGATGTTTTCGGCCTGAGGCGAAGCTCTTACACCTCACCCAGAGAACACAGATCGTGACCAGAGAAAAGCAAAAGGGTCTCAGACTCATGCACAGCTCTCTGAGCTCTGCAGCAGCTCCGTTCTTCTCTTCTTCAGTCGTTCTGTTGCAGACCTGCTGCTGTGCTGGGATCTTTGTCCTGTTGATGACCCGGTTTGGTCCGAGCTTCAGCTGTGGGACACACGGCCTCACACTGACTCTACAGAGGAGCTCATGGTCCACTCAGATCATAGTCCCTCCTCCACCGTGCTGACGGCTGTATGAGGTGTTTGTTTCCTCCAGACGTGCTGCTGTGCGTGATGGACGAACATCTCCACTGTGGTCTCGTCTGTTCCAGGAGTGTGGAGCGACGCTGTGCTGCTGTTTGTATTTTAGAGAGAAGAGGCTTCCTCCTGCAGACCTTCCAAACAGCCATACTTGCTCACTCTGTTTGTATTTGCACTGCCGTAAACTTTAACATTAAAAATGATAACGATACAGTCAGAGATGAAGTCTTAAGACGTAACCGAGTCTTTAGCAGTGATTGTAAAGAAGACACACATTTCCTCAGGCAGGTTGTTCCACAACCCAGAAGCCCTAACAGCTCGAACCCTTCTCGCGAACATCAGAAGTCGCACACCAGTTGGAACAAGAACAGCAGGTCGAGTACCTTTACAGGGGCCGTGCAGGGCTTCAAAATATAACAATAAGACTGTAAAAATCAATCCAAACAGCAGAACCGTTAGAAGGGCTGTAATGTGCTCACTTTTCTTAGTTCTTTTAAGAAGTTTGGCTGCTGAGTCCGAGGGTTTTTCTATTAAAACACCATTTACCTTTTAAAAAGTCAGCACAGCTAATAAAACAAAGGCGTGGGATCCACGTAATCTGTTCTTCTTCCCATTTCTAGCCTGAACATCAAAAGGAGAAACAATGCCAACAAAGAAAACTCAATGAAAACAGAAAGTGGTCTGAGAGGTCTGATAAAAACATGACTGAAATGATACTCTGCAGCACATCCATGAGATTACAAGCGTTACTGTACGAGCACCAAATTTAATTTAAAAACACTTCATTCATCTGCGCGCCAAAACCACAACAAACCAGATCAATTCTACAAAAAACACGATCAGTTCTGCCCATTAAAGAGTCTGATTTTTATTTAATGACAGAAAAATACGTTTTTAAACATTTTCTGATCTCTTAAAAATCTCTACACTGACCGCTCACACCTTGCAGGTGATCCACTCACCTCAGAGGTCAGCTTCATCCTCCCTGAGCTCCCACACACGCACTGGAAACCAGTTCAGCACAGCACAAACAGTAAATCCCCACCCGAGCAGCTCCATGCTGGGAAAAAACATCACGTGACCCTCGTGACCTCCCAGGCTGGAAGCAAAACAGCAGACAGAGGAATGTCCATCCACTCGGGCTTGAGCCACATTCACAGCTGATGTCTTAGCCTCAGGTTGAAGGGAAAAACAGCATCACCAACAAAACACCGAGATCACCGTCCAAACTCAGGATAATAAACCCCAGTCACACCAAAGTCCTGTGATCTGAAGACACAATGACTCACAGACTCACTTTCCTGAGTGGATGCTTAGTTGTTTCGTCTAAGATGAGCGGTATTAGCTCCACCCCCTCTAAGTCAACCACCTTCTGGTTGGCTGCCCCTCACAAGCTGTAGGATGTTTATGCACACACTGGTATTAGTGAAACTTTGGTCATGTTTAGTATGAATATTCATCACTAGAATAGGAGACATGAAGGAATATAAGGAAAAGTAGGATCATTTCAACACAAAACAAGGAGACAAATCGGGAGCGTTTTATCTTTTTAACTGATTCGCATCTCTAAGGACTTGGATTTTATATTCCAGGTTTCTCCGAAATGCAGCTTTAAACTGGCACACTTGCACTTCACACTTAGCAGAGGTGGCCTGAGGGTTTTCTTCCACTCTTTTAAGTCCTATTATCTCATATGTTCACTCATACTCTCCTTTTCTATTATGATTTTTTTTTACTGTGTTATATTGGGTTATCAACCCATCTGTTTCGAGTAAACACCTAGATGTTCTTCTTCGATTTGCTATTATATATAAACAAATACAATTTAATGTGTATTTTCCTGTTTTGTGGTATAGATATCCATAAAACAAGAAGGTAACTTAAAATGAAACTAAAGTCGTAACTCTTAAATTTGACATTTTGTGAATGGAGTCTGGCGTGGCGCTGGAAGCAGCTAATAAACTGTGTCACGGTACCGTTCACATGACAGGTGCAAGGAGGAGTTTTATGCTGCTCGCTGATAAATTAATATTTGAAGTTAACCATAGTTATCTAACAATTGTTTGTTCGGTTTTGTGCGTCTGTCAGTAAACGGGGACTTTAAGTTTTTAAATTAGCCTCCTAGCTAAAACCAAAAACACAGCCTGTAGCATTAGCGTTTCTGGGGATTTACTGTTGCCTTAGCGTAGTGACACGTTAGCGTTTCCAAACACGGAATTGAGCCAACAGATGTGATGATTTGGAAGAAGACTGATTTTACCTGCTATTAACGAGTCCCTTCGGTCATCCAGGGTTTAGCATGTCAAAGCCAAACAGCCTCAGCAGCAGCAGCCTGCCAGGAGCCGTACGAGCTTATCAACCTTGCGAGACGAATTGCGATAAATAAGCTGCTAAAACGAGCCGATTCGCCGATTATAGCGTCCCGAGTCTGATTCTGTCCAAGTAAAACTTTTACAGAAGAAGAAACGCGTTCATGTACACGAACGTTTCATTTATGGGATCTGATGTGGACAAATTAAAGGGGAGAAGCGCACCGGGTCACACTGCCCTCTACTGGCCAGTGCAGTGTACTACACAAACACACTGGCTCACACCGACCCCTACAGGCCAGCGCGGTGTACTGCACCTCCATCTTCTGTAGCTCTCCGTCACCACCATTACACCCACACTTCCAGGTCTCTGATAGGATCGGAGCTCAAGACCACACATTTCATCAAGCATTATTTTTTATGTCACTACTTTATTTTATCCATTTTGTGCTTGTTCTCAATTTTATTTACTTCCCCAGCGCTGTCTCCATATTTAATTATTTCCGTAATTTCCATGCACTAACCTGCATGTAAGATGCTATACCAAGTTTGCAGGATGTATACATTTTAAATAGCAGTGACAGAAGCAGTTTATGTGAACAAATCTTTTTTTTTTAACTCAAAGTGATGAGAATCAAATCTTTACACAACATTTAAAGAAACAGTGAGCCGAGTTACAGCTTCAAACTTTGCAAAATGAATTTTATTTATGCGTGCACGGGAGTCACTGGGAACAAACGCCAGCCTGAGAAACGTCACCTATGCTTGATTACATGAGATTCTTTGACTTTGCTGTTTTTAGTGCAGGTGGAGGTACAGGAGACTGAAGAACAAGTTTCACGCGGCACTTCGTAAAACCAAGAGAGAGAACTGGAAACAAATGACCTGCTGCAAACACCTTTCACCAGCAGGAGGCAGATTTACCCAGGAAGTTTAATGTAGTAGCTGAAACTTGAAGAAAGAAATGAGAACAGTTTGAGAGCAACTTCAGCATCATCATCCATTCATTGACTCTCTTATTGGACAAAGGATGATGAAGCTGCAGGCAGCAGGAAAAGAGGAAGACCTCAGAAAAGATTCGTGGATGTAGTGAAGGAGGACATGCAGAGGGCGACGCTGGGATAGGAGGAGATGGAGGCCGATGAGTCGCTGTGGTGGGCAAAAGAAGGTGGTGGCGATTCATTCCTCTGCATTTTCTCTTCCCCCTCGTCTATTTTGATCATTTCATTCTGGGAATTGGTGCTGAGTGAGAGGAGTCGCTTTCCAGGTGCTTCAGCTACTGTTTGGTGCCTCATACACGAGAACACCCATCCTTCCTAAACCTCTCCTCCTAGTTTCCTCTCATCTCACCTCAGTTCAGTCTCACGTGTTTTTATTCGCTGAAAGTAAAAAAAGCTGAGTGCAGATCTTCTGGGTGTACAAATGTCTTAGTTTGAAACTTTCCAAAATTAACAAAGCTATTCTTAAATGCTGGAATTTACAGTAAATACTGAGTACTTTTACAGGAAACAGAAAAAAATTAACTGACGGCCACTTTGCAACCCGCCTCCGTCCCAGCTCCTCCTTTTCAGTGTGACTCAAGTATTGCAGCCATTTACACACACAGTCAACCACCATGAGACAGCTCCTTCCATGACAACATGAGCAGATGAAATACACAGAACTATTCCATCAAGGAAGCGAGCGAGGCTAAAAGAAAGAAAGAAAAATAAACCTTTAGGATTGGCCAAATAAACAATCTGGATCTTTCTTTAAAAAGAAGGAAAGCGCCGAGCAGGTCAGCAGCACCAAAGTGTCTGCGAGACAAATAAAGTGGATGATCACAGAGGTATTTCCATGCTTCACGAGATCTAACAAACCGAGAACACGACGAGGAGGCAGAGGTATAACTGTGAAGGTCAACAATCACGCCACGCCTTCACAAATGGAAATGCAAACAGTTTACAGATGAATCATCATCATCATCATCTACAGAGTGGGCCACTGTGGGGAAAATGGGTGTAATTCATAAACAGTAACACAGAACTGGTGTGAAAACCTGAATTAAAGCTCTAAGTTGGCCCTTCAGTCACATCCAGTGTTTGATTCAAATCGACTGCGATGGCAAAAGTTAAACAGTTTCATCTTCCAGCTGCTCGTCTGTGTTCTTCTCCTCAAAGAGAGAGTTTTGAGGAGAAGAACAAGCCCAGGCTGAACCCTATGAAACCAACCCACACTAAATAACAGCAGTAAAGACTCCCTTTAACACGACAAATGAGAACAAGAATCTCACGACCTCAATCTGAAATGGAACAAGCATGGGGCACGAATCTCAGCCGGCACCGTCAGCTCACACTGAATATTTTTAATCATCTGTAAAATTAAGCTTAAAAAGGAACATTTTCATTTCAAACTTAAAACAACTCCCTCTCAAATCTCTAAATCTTAGACTAGTTTAAATTCTCACCGTCAGTTTATACATGTACACTTCTTATTGTAAACTTTATATTTAAGACTTTGCTGTTGTTGCTGCTGCACAATAAAAAGCTCCTATGGAGGCGAAGCGACCAATTACAGACGAGAATTTGAAATAAAGAAAAATCTAAATGCAGTTTTGGCTCAAGTCATTACATTTACCTGACAATATTCCCTGTGACACACACACACACACACACACACACACACACACACACACACACACACACACCAGAGTCTGTTATCAGCATCTCACCGTCATGTGACTGACATCAGGAAGTATTTTGGAGCCCCGTGTTCGTTCACCAATTTAAAGGGACAGTTGATCCACAAATCTCTGCACATGGTGCTGGTTATCCCTCCACTGTTACGTTTTGTCAGCACGAACATCTTTAGTCAGAAAGTTATCTCAATAAAAAACATGAATTTACAGAAAATACCTTTTAAACTGCTCATAAAAACTAAAGTGGTTCAAGCTTTCTTAAATCAGACATTTGATAGAGATCCTAACCAATCATTTCACGGTCTGTTGGTACAGACCAGCAGCAACAGCCTGAAAGCACGACCACTTTGGTTTTTTAATATTTTGGTTCCATGTTTTTTATGTTTGTTGAAGGACGAAAGTTTCAGATCGTCTGCATTTCCTCACAATATGACCTAAAACATCAGGAGGGGCTCTAATGGAGGATGCACGGGTGTCATTTCTTTAGAGGAAGTGTGACAGCTGAAATAGCTCGAGAACACAAACCTTGGTCGGAGGGGGAACACTACGACCGTTTCAGAACAACGGGAAAAAAATCAAAGTGAAAACAGAATCTGAATTTTTTCCTGTCACTGACATGACGGCGAGAAACGCTGCAGCTGGACTCTCGTGTAAGTAAATCTGGAACCCCTACTCTGTGCTGAAGTTAATTTGCTCCCATTGAAAAGGCAGAAGCCTCAAACATTACTGAGGTCAAAGGTCACAGAACAGACACCACGACCCCGAGGATGACGATGGCTGGAGGATGTTATATAAAGTCGTCGCTCTCACTGCTGCTCTCCGAGTTCCTGTACCAGTCATCTTCACCCGTGTTCTCCACAAACCACTGACCTGACAACCAAAAAATAAAACAGGGTAAAAACATTAAATCCTGTTTCTAAGAAAGCTGAAGAGCTGCAACACTGAAGGGAAATAAATAAAAACTCAAAAATCAGTTTAAAAAAAACCCACCAGTACAAAGACAACGCATCAAACATCACAAACGCAGAAATTCTCTGGATGATAGAAAATATCTGTTCGTTTTACATGTTGCATCACAGTAGTGCCGCACACAGCAAGACACCCGCCACCCTGAATGGGACCAGTGGAAGAAGATCGATGGACTTTGCTTCACTCAGTCTGAACCATGCAGAGAAACGCGTTCCTGAACATTTAAGGTCTGCAGCCTGGCCTGTGCACGCGTTTCTCTGCATTATATCAATATTTCCATTTTTATTGTGAAAACCAATAATCTTTTGCATTTTGACACCGACAACGTTTCCATAAACTGTTCGACTTCTCGTCTGTGAGGGCGAAACAGCCGGGAGTCGTGGCAGTGCGGGGGCGGAGCACCGAGGTGAAAGGCAAAGCTTTCCATTTCCAATCCACCAACTTTACAACCATCCCTGCTTTGAACATTGCGTTTCTCCAGACCTCTGATGTCCTCATCCAAAATATTTAGAAAGGTTTTAAATACTGGGCTTACGTGATTTGCAAATCATTCCGTTTTTGTGCACATTATCCAGAATCCCTAACATCAGCGTTTCACGTTCTCAGATTCCATCAATAACAGTCACATTTAGACTTCGTTGGGCTTTCAGGATCTTACCATTTGGCACTCCGTCCTCTTCCTCACCCTCAAAGTGCTCCATGTCATAACTCACAAATATATTCTAGGACAAGAAATATCCTATTAGTATTGTTGCTTTTCATAACAAGGGGCAATTACTGCTTTTACTATATTTCCTTACAGTTAACGTGAAGATAATCCTATATTTCTTCTGTAAATCAAAGAAAACTAAATCAGTACCTTGTTTCTGAGGAGTTTGTCCCAGATTCCCGGCTGCTGCTTGACCAGTTTGAGAACTGGTTCATTGGATTTCATTTCCCAGCAGCAAACGTCAGCTGCGATTTCGTAGCGAAGCTCCAGGTCAGCTCTGTAGAACCGACCGTTCACGCTGCCACTGAACACAATCAGCAAAGAGAGAGCAATCAGCAAAGGACCAGTTCTTCTGTGTAGTCATCTATTGTAGTAAATACAGTAGGACTGTCCCCAGAGGACCGCCCTCTGCTGTGAGGGACAGAGTACGTCTGATTTTATAGGGAGGTGGTGGTGAGAGAAACGGGGCGCGAAGGATTTTACAGAAGACGCAGGACTTGACTGGGAGCCAGAGGAGGTGCAGCGTCCAGGACTGAACGAGGCTTCAGCGGCTGGAGTCTGTTTTAGAGAGGATTTAATGTGTGATGACTGAGAGGGTGGAGTCGTGGATGAATTCCATGTTGTGGACCTCTGAAGTCACAACCAGGGAGGCCAGAGTAGTTACACAAGCAGTTAAAGACGGACTAAGGAGACTGAAAAACTCCTGAACGGTCCCAGAGGAGGATGCTGCTGATGTGTCCCCAGTCTGCAGCAGTGAGGTCATTTGTTGTATTTATGAGGGCCATGTCCGTTTTTTTGAGAATGGAGGAGACGGCAGCTGTTTGAGAACTGCCAGGCTGGGTCCTAAGGATTTACTGATGATGGAAACATGATGACACAGGGGGGGCAAGACCTGACCGAGGCGCTCAGCCTGTGATCCAGAGGACAGGTGGAGCGACTTCAATGACCGGCTAAGTAACTTCAAGATGATGGGATGAGAGTGGGCAGGACTTTGTTGTTTTGTGAGAGTTTAATGCGTTTTCATCTACACATGTAAGCTGCTCTCAGGCGCTTTGTGTAAAACAGAGCCTGATGACAGCTTTCTTTGCACAGAGCTTGGATTGCATGTTCTTTTCTTACTTATCCAAATGTTTTTTTAACCGAGACAACAAGCATATCCTACTGCAAATAAACTACCTGCCAGGTGAGGTGTTTTGGGAATGCTCAACTGAAAGGAGCCCCCGGGGCAGAGCCAGGACATGCTGGAGCGATGTCTGGTGGCCATGAAGACGACAAGCTGGACTTGACTGATTAGACTAATGACGTAGTGAAGGCAGTGCAGACGAATATTTGACCTGCTAGTGTCACGAATAAGCTTTGAATGCCTTTTAAAAGTAGCACCGTGGAAGCTAGTTGCAGAATTATAATTGTAATAATGTGACACTAAACGCTGATATTAAAAGATTTTATTGGGAGGGTGGAATAATTAAATCAAAACAACAGGAGCAGAAACTATTTGCTGAATTACGGGACATAAACTCTGTGATGGACTTTTCCTTGTACCAGCGTTTCAAATGTATCTGCCTAAACATTTTGCACATCTGCTCTAGATTATGGAATTTTAATTAAATGGCTGAGAATTATTCAGAATAGATTACAAAATAACTTCATTAATCCAAAGAACTGATTAACTTTGCGTCAGATACCAAACAGAACTGAGTGTTTTCACAGCTCACGATTAAACTCGTGTAATTCACATGCAGGCTGGTTATACTTTTGTTGCCATGATGCCAGGTCTCTCTTGGAAATGAGATTTTTTACCTGGATAAATAAAGGATTAATAATAAATTATGGTGAACATGTACCCACTCCCACCTGTGTAAAGTGCTCTAGATAACAACCTCCACCGAATGTTGGATGTGATGCCAAATAGGCAAGCGCTCATTGAAGGTCTGAATCTCACAGACCTATAAATGACTCGGTCCGAGCAGAAGTCGCAGCGCTGCTTCTCCGGGTTTGCCAGCTTCACGGTGACAATCGCAGAGTCGGGCGTCTGGAACCAGCGGATCAGAGGGTGGAAACTGAAACAACCAGGAGATGCACGTTAGGACGAAAATCAAAGCTCTGGACACTCAACACCTTTAGGTACTGATGCTGCTGTGGGGAGTTCTTCCAGCTTTTACCTTCGTGATGCATCATCAGAGCCTGTGCTGATGACCTGCTGCCTACTGCTTTGACCAGCACCTTCCTGCACACCTGTATACACGTGCCCACACACACACACACACACACTTAACTACACGCTGAGTAGCCAAAAGATTATTTAAAAAGAAAAAAGTTTTTGCATTTACGTAATTTTTTATGGGGCGTGGCCTCTGAGTGACAGGTGGATGGCAACATGAGCAGCTCTAGCTGCTAGCTTGCTGCCCGGCTTCACCTGAACTGGACCTCTGGACCGTGTTTGTGCTGTTGGAGTTTTGTGATGCAATTATCTGACCAATAATATGGCTGCTGTGAGGTTACTGTACTAACAGACCTGTATTTAAAATTTAGGATGGATTTCATGTATTATTTTCACGTCTCTTATGGGCAAAGGTAACAGCCACGCCCATCTAAAACCTGGAAAAGCTCTGATGTCTTTGTTGTTACTGAAGTTTGGACTGAATAAGCTTTTTACCTTCTTCATGCAGGTTCAGAGCAGCAGTGTAGCTGGTTGATGGGAAAACGTCTCCAGCTCTGGTGCTGCGTGTAGGAGAATGATAAAGATCAAGTCAGACACAACATCTGAAGGATAATAAGGAAAGCATCGAGCAATAAAGAAAAGTGGAAGACCTCGTCCATGGATGGAATTTACAGTGAGGTTTGTGCTCTGAGACTATTTCTGTTGCTTTGTGAGAGTTTAATGCGTTTTCATCTACACATGTAAGCTGCTCTCAGGCGCTTTGTGTAAAACAGAGCCTGATGACAGCTTTCTTTGCACAGAGCTTGGATTGCATGTTCTTTTCTTACTTATCCAGATGTTTTTTAACCGAGACAACAAGCATATCCTACTGCAAATAAACTACCTGCGTTCATTAGGTCTTTATTTCAAGTGTTTCACATTCAGTCCAGCACCTACCGCTGTTTCCACAACTTAGTGTTAAAAACACCGCTGCAGCTCTACAGAAATGTCTTTTTTGGTTGTGTATATACGAGAACGACATTTCCTGTGCTGTGTCGTCTGAAACCTTCTGACAGATGCTTGGTCGAAAATGTGTTTTTTCGTCCTTTGAATCATAAGAATACAAACCTCTCCATCTGCTCAGCTGGCTTCTTATCAGTGCTTCTTTGTCCAAAACCACCCTCACTCTCTGACTGGGAGTTCTGATCACACACTGGGACCAGGTGGTCTGTAGGTGCTGGGACCAGGGACTGGTTTCCTGACCTCATTGGCTCTAGTGGAGAAAGGTCTGGAGCCTTGAGGTTGTTGGCCAGAACTTCTTCCTCAGCTGTAATCCTGACATCCTTCAGAGATGTAATATTATCTCCAAGCCTGAAAAAATCCACAAACACCTGCTACTTTAGTCTTCTTTTAAGAAAATTGGCTGATCAGACCTCGAGTGAATACTTTGGTTGGTTGTCCCTTCACCTGGACATGTGACCTTCATCCTTGCTGCTGCTGTTCTCCTCACACAGCGCCCTCAGCAGGTCCACATGCTCCGGGTTCCTGATTCCCATCCCGGTCTTCAGGATCTCCGCCTGGACGTTGTATTCATTGATGACAGTTTTCATTCCTGGAATCTGGGTGACCCGAACCTTCAAGGAAGAAAACAAAAAGGGAATCCCGACACAGCTGGCAGTGCTGAAAACCAGTCCAGCTCAGGTAGGACACACTTAAAAACTGAGACTTTTTAAGCTTTGTAAACCGTAAATATTAACAGCTTTGTACAGATGGCTGTATGGAGAGATGTTTTAAAATGTAAAACATCACCATTGGATCAACAAAAACTGTGTTTCCCAGGCTGAGAACTACTCTAGCTCGATGCTGAAGTCCGCGGATCTTCTGGCTGATGGCTCTGGTAACCTGCAGGCGCAAAACAAATAGAAAATTAAACACTCTTTTTCCCTTGTCCCGTTCTTAAGATGGAAAGAGAACCTCTGGTGAAGAATATCTATCTACCAGAAGTAAAGTCAGAGAATGCATGAATTATTGCCTCCAGATCTCAGGAACATTTAGCAGTTTAGCTGTTTGTTTTGGTCAAGGCTGCCATCTCCCTTATTTCTGTTTGTTCTTTGTAAAAAACGATCTGGTTGACCTTAAACAGCATGGTGGCATCTTAAATCATGCACATAGACTGTAAAACGTTTGGGGGCTCATCCAGGATATGAACCTCTTGTGCCCAAAGCAAGATTCACGGCTGCCAGTAGCTCCCAGATCAACTTATAATGAACAGAAATGCAACAGCAGCAGAAAGATAACGCCAGTGCTGATGAATGACTGCCTACTCTGCAACCAATCAGCTCTAAGAATAAATCAGAGAGGAGAGCGAGAGAAGTGGTGGAAGCAGCAGAGGAATTAATTGGAATTTAAATCGGAGCTTAATTATAGTTGACACTTTTCGATAGCTTGCTCAGCCCCGTACTTTGTCTCTGATGTAATCCTTTTTAATCCTAACTTAATGAATGGTTGTGTTAGATAACAATGCGGCTGTAGTTGTGAGTGTACATGACTTCAAAGTGAGAAAGGGAAACCTTGGGGTGCCAGCTGGTCTCAGAATCAATTGGTTTGACTCGGCAGACAACGATCTCTACGGCCTGTCCAGGCAGAGAGTGAAACTGCTCCGGCAGCTCGAGGATCTGATAGGATTTCACCTCCTCCTCCTTTCCCATGTCAATGAAGCAAGCAACTACGCTGAAAAACAGCCGGCCGCCTCTGTCGGGCACAGAGAGGAGCTTCACCCTGATAGAAAACAGACAGGAGTCGACTTACAGTGATGAACTCGCAGTCCCAGAGTGTGAGGCTGAAATCATCGCCACCCAACGGTGGTGTTTAGATTTGATTTGTCAGACCTGTGGAAGACATCGTCCTCCTGCACAGCGTACAGTCCTCCTTCCAGCAGCTTCTTGGCTCCAAGCTTCTTCTCTGCGTAGTACGAAGCCATCTCAGAGGCCATTTTCTCAAAGCCCCCGTCCTCCTCCTCGACGATACGGCCGTAGAAGACTGACGCTGTCTTTATGTAGAGCGGTACAACCTCGGATACACAGAGTCACATCCACTGTTTGTGTTGTTTTAAGTACAATCAGTGATCGTTAAACAAATATCAGGGTTTCATCCAAGAACTCCACTACTGAGCCAATGTAATATCCTGACAGCTGCACCATGATTTACAACATCACTCCGAGAACAGAAGCATCATCCTCACTTCTATGACTCCAGATGCCGGCAGTTTGGACTGATCCAGCTGTGAGACGACGCGGTGGCGTTCAGGACAAATGCCATTGTTTCTGCAGGGCAAAGCACACAGAATAACATACAAGTCATTTTCTCTTTACTGTCTGAAACTCATGATGTTATAGACAACGCAAGCAACAATATGGCTAATTAAAAAAAAGGGTAGGTAAAAATCTGATTGGCAAAAGAACCCAGCATGAGAAAGATGGCTGCCAGTAAGACATCCATGTGACAGACAAACTTATCTGCAGACCAAAGAATAAGGCCCAGACCAGTGAACAAGACGGAAACCACAGAGTCGTGTATAATCTGAAGACCTGCACACGCCCAAACTCTTCAGGTAGCTGCAGAGGGGGTGGTCTGTTTTCTGGTCCTCGCGTGCCATTTGCACCCCCTGTGCGAAGGTCAGCAGCTCGGGGGGCAGCAGGGCATTTGCCCTTTCCAGGTAGCGCAGAATCCCAATGACGTGGCGGGCGTTCCTTTCTGAGATCAGCAGCACCGACCTGGTGACGGCTGAGCTGCTCCTCGTTTGATCCTGAGGAGAAAAATTAAAAAGTTATCCAGGACCTCAAACATTGACGGTTAACATCTGCTTATGTTTCTTAATACTGAGCACTTTATTAAGAACAAAATACATATGGCCTCCCTTTGCTCTGAAAGCCATATTTTCCACACAGCTCCACTGTCAGCCCCAGAGAATGGTAGGGTGGTGTTCAGGGTCTTAATCTCCTGAACTCTGCTGCACCAGCTTATTTCATTTACAGTCTGATCACTTTGGAATATGAGTATTTTGGAGGCCTTGCTGACGGCTGGGCTCATTGTCAAGCTCCTCTTGAGGTTCTTGAGGTTTTGCAGAGACGAGATGATCACTAAACTTTTAATTCTGCGTCAGATCAGATCACACCGGCAGAAGAAATATAGACAACCACAGTTTTTCTGTTTGGATGTTTGTGTGAGCATACACTTGTTCTGTAGCTGCAGGACCCTGTGTTACCTGAATAAGCAGGTGTACAGGTGTTCCTAATAAAGTGCATCCGCCACTCGTTCTTACTTGTTTTGAGGAGTTCCTGAAGTTTTCAGCCATGCAGAAGAGTCGGCTGCCAAAGAGCTTAGGAGAGGAGGGGAAACTGTAATGGACGACGCAGGTCGCATCTCTGATATTCAGACCCTTGAGACAATCGTCGGTGGTTACTAGAGGTCAAAGGTCAAACAAGAAAAAGAAATGACAACTGCACGGCTCACGTTCAGGTTCATGTAATCAGGTTAACACCATCAAAACAAATTGAGAACTATTTTCAGTTACCGAGAATAACGTGAGTGCCGGGGCCGATGTCCTTCTTCCACTGCTCGAGCACAAAGTCCATGTCGTGAGTTAACCCCTCGTGGATCTTGAGGCAGAAAACTGACCTGGTGCTCACAGCCTGACGGAAGAAAAGGTCAGGAGGGCAGATTGAAATTAAAATTATTACTTTTAGTTTAATCAATTGCACACAGTTGAGTGCCACAGAGAACTGGAGCTGTTTTTAAAAGGTGAAGATTATAAAACATCAGTGTGTGTGAGTGAAGCAGGTTTATGTGTCTAGTGTTTTGTTTGTAGAGTATATTACTGTATTACTACGGGGCGACCGTGGTTCAGGGGGTTGGGAAGCTCATCTGTAACCGGACGGTCGCCGGTTTGATCCCTGGGCTCTCTGTCCTGGTTGTTGTGTCCTTGGGCAAGACACTTTATCCTACCGACTACTGGTGTTGGCCAGAGGGGCCGATGGCGCGATATGGCGGCCTCGTCAGTCTGCCCCAGGGCAGCTGTGGCTACACCTGTAGCTGCCTCCACCAGTGTGTGAATGTGAGAGTGAATGAATAGTGGCATTGTAAAGTGCTTTGGGTGCCTTGAAAAGTGCCATATAAATCCAATCCATTATTATTATTGAAGCAGTAAGGATTGACTTGTTATTTTACGGCACTGGATATCTGTGTTTCACTGCATACATTTATATGAGATCATTGTGTTTGAGAGACAGGATGAAGTCGATATCTTCCTGTCCTGACTTTATGACAAAATATATACTTGGATGTAAAAAGCAGCCCGTGTGTCACCTTGAACACATCTTCGACCTCCTGAAAGGAGTTTGCTACGATCAGCGTCTTCTGGCCGACGTCGGGGCTGAAGCCAAGCGTTCCCAACAGGACTGAGATCTTACTGATATCCAGAGTCATGAGGATGACCTGCAGGGGGAACAAAACACAAGCCAGTAGAGACTTCCGCTTAATGTACTGTGCGATTATTTCAGTTGCGTTATTCAGCTCCTGATCAAACTGTATGACTGAATCGTAGGTAGGGCTGGGCCGAATCATACTGTTCACGGTAATACCGGTACAATGCTAGACAACGATAAGAAAATGAAATCTCGCGATATAATACGGGTAAAACGCGCAACGCATAAAACGTGCCTTTGTTTTCATACGCACATGGCAGAAAAAGCATGGCGGTAATGGAGAATGAGAAAGGCGGATTGTTGAGTGAAACAGATGAACCAGAACTGGTTTGTAAAAATGCTGCCACTTCAGTGATGTGGAACTGGTTTGGTGTTTGTCCGTCAGATACACACCAAAGCACTTTTTTTTGTAGAACATGCAAGCGGCCGTTATTGCCGTATCTGTCGGACTGAGGTGCTCGTAAATCTGGGAGTAATCTGGGTCCTAAACTCTGTCCACTTCAGGTCTCAAAGTCAAACGAACATCACTGAGAGTTAAAAACTGTCTAAATTCTTCCATCTGCAATAAAACGATCAGCGTTGCTGCTTTACCAGGTGTAACTATGAAGTTTAACATCCAGGCATCCATGAAAACAGAATTTATTACATTTAACGGAGTTAGAAGTTAGCAGGAAGTTAGCTCGCTAGCTTCCACCTAAGCATGATATAGCATGTTCTGACTGAGAGATTTCTGAAAAAATTCAAACGTACAGCTCTGCTATCACTTCCAACATAAATGAAGACAGGAAACTAAACAGCAGTGACGTTTGTAGGGTTACTGAAGTTGGGCTAGCTGCGTATATAATGATGTGCTACGTGATCGCTAGCGACACAGCTATGTTAGCATAACATAAACAGTGAAGCTGGAGGACGAACACTAACACTTTTCCACTTATAAAAGTTAACGTGAAGGTTCCTCATGGTTAGAGACAAATGCAATCGCATGGCAGGATGCTGTAAACGGACCAAACTTCAGTCAGGAGAACAACTGAGATAATCCATCCACAATACGAGGTTAGTCATTAATATACTGCAACAACATGGGAATAGAGCAGCTGCCAGAGAATTCAACATTAATGAATCAATGGTACAGAAGTGGAGGAAGCAAGAAGAATGAGTTTAATAAAGTTTGATTTATCTGACTGCTTTGTTTCGCTTAATGTGCCTTATAATCCCGTGCACCTTATGGTCCGAAAAATACGTACTGCACACTGCAGTTTAATGTTGCAAAGCACCTCTTTTTAACTTCAGTGGATATTATACATGGTTATGCTCAGGATATGTCAGCCCATTTCTACTGGAAATGCCTTTTGGTTAAACTTTCAGCAAGGAATTTGCATTTGCACTGTTAATTTTATATAGCTTTAATGCACATAAAAACAGCTGCTTGTTTAAGTGAAAATAAATTGGATGGGTTTTTTTTGCGCTAGTAAAGTTGTGGAGTTGTATTTTGTCTCAGTCATCAGTTACAGGGAGTGCAGAATTATTAGGCAAATGAGTATTTTGTCCACATCATCCTCTTCATGCATGTTGTCTTACTCCAAGCTGTATAGGCTCGAAAGCCTACTACCAATTAAGCATATTAGGTGATGTGCATCTCTGTAATGAGAAGGGGTGTGGTCTAATGACATCAACACCCTATATCAGGTGTGCATAATTATTAGGCAACATCCTTTCCTTTGGCAAAATGGGTCAAAAGAAGGACTTGACAGGCTCAGAAAAGTCAAAAATAGTGAGATATCTTGCAGAGGGATGCAGCAGTCTCAAAATTGCAAAGCTTCTGAAGCGTGATCATCGAACAATCAAGCGTTTCATTCAAAATAGTCAACAGGGTCGCAAGAAGCGTGTGGAAAAACCAAGGCGCAAAATAACTGCCCATGAACTGAGAAAAGTCAAGCGTGCAGCTGCCAAGATGCCACTTGCCACCAGTTTGGCCATATTTCAGAGCTGCAACATCACTGGAGTGCCCAAAAGCACAAGGTGTGCAATACTCAGAGACATGGCCAAGGTAAGAAAGGCTGAAAGACGACCACCACTGAACAAGACACACAAGCTGAAACGTCAAGACTGGGCCAAGAAATATCTCAAGACTGGTTTTTCTAAGGTTTTATGGACTGATGAAATGAGAGTGAGTCTTGATGGGCCAGATGGATGGGCCCGTGGCTGGATTGGTAAAGGGCAGAGAGCTCCAGTCCCACTCAGACGCCAGCAAGGTGGAGGTGGAGTACTGGTTTGGGCTGGTATCATCAAAGATGAGCTTGTGGGGCCTTTTCGGTTGAGGATGGAGTCAAGCTCAACTCCCAGTCCTACTGCCAGTTTCTGGAAGACACCTTCTTCAAGCAGTGGTACAGGAAGAAGTCTGCATCCTTCAAGAAAAACATGATTTTCATGCAGGACAATGCTCCATCACACGCGTCCAAGTACTCCACAGCGTGGCTGGCAAGAAAGGGTATAAAAGAAGAAAAACTAATGACATGGCCTCCTTGTTCACCTGATCTGAACCCCATTGAGAACCTGTGGTCCATCATCAAATGTGAGATTTACAAGGAGGGAAAACAGTACACCTCTCTGAACAGTGTCTGGGAGGCTGTGGTTGCTGCTGCACGCAATGTTGATGGTGAACAGATCAAAACACTGACAGAATCCATGGATGGCAGGCTTTTGAGTGTCCTTGCAAAGAAAGGTGGCTATATTGGTCGCTGATTTGTTTTTGTTTTTTTGAATGTCAGAAATGTATATTTGTGAATGTGGAGATGTTATATTGGTTTCACTGGTAAAAATAAATAATTGAAATGGGTATATATTTGTTTTTTGTTAAGTTGCCTAATAATTCTGCACAGTAATAGTCACCTGCACACAAGATATCCCCCTAAAATAGCTCAAACTAAAAACAAACTAAAAACTACTTCCAAAAACATTCAGCTTTGATATTAATGAGTTTTTTGGGTTCATTGAGAACATGGTTGTTGTTCAATAATAAAATTATTCCTCAAAAATACAACTTGCCTAATAATTCTGCCTCCCTGTATATCATTATCGCAAATTTTCAAATATATATCGTGATAAATATTTTTGGCCATATCGCCCTGCTCTACTCGCAGGGCTTAGAAGTTCGTAGGTCACGATGCATGTTCTCGCACTATACGGCTCGATGTGACCCGAGTGCTCACACTGTGTCCAGATTTTAGCTTGGTAACATAAAGTGTTACCAAAGCTTACATTATATGGCTAATATACAACACAAAATCAACAATACAACACACACCCACACACGATCCAACTCTTTTCACGGTTATTGTGGTCATGATAATTTTGTCAGGCCACATCGAAAAGGCTCGGACGAGCTTGCCAAAGTTCTACAAGTTGTGGCTCCATCGCTTGTGTCCAGATCACACGCTGCACTGTGGCGTCGCTCCGTCTTTTTCACTGACATTTCTGTGTTTGCGCATCTACAGTGTCAGAGGTTGCGCTAAATCGGCTTGTGGCGCTGCTAAAAATGGTAATTGGCCTGTATTTGTTTAGTGCTTTTACTAGTCCTCCCTAGGAACCCCAAAGCGCTTTACACACCCAGTCATCCACCCATTCACACACTGGTGGAGGCAGCTACAGTTGTAGCCACAGCTGCCCTGGGGCAGACTGTGTGATAGCCTCACGAGGGGTGACCAGGATTTTAAACAGGTTTGATGTTCTTGTAACCTTACTATTGCCTATCAGGAGCTGGTCTTATTACCCCGTCTATACTACACGATGCACAACACGTGATTAAGGCGAAACTCGGGCCGATCCCCAAAACGGTAACACAACTGAAAAATCATCTTAAACTGGGCCAAAAATCACACAGTGTGTGCCCAGCTTCACACTGCACCCAGCTCCTTCCCCTTCACTCTTATTTTATGCAGATACTTAAAAAAAGGTAACTGAGACCACTGTTTAACCCTAATTTGAACAGGAAAGTTTTTACTGACCTGCTGAACGTTTCCATAGAGAGCGGCTTCCTCAGGAACGCTTATGACGATGCTGGGGCATGGCATGTAAGTGGATAACAAACCCTCCATGTGATTTGTCCATCTTTTGGCTACAACAATCAGCTGTGGAGGACAGGAATCACTTTCCTTGTCAGAGGTGACCTGGAAGTGCTGCAAGATGGTCGTCATCTGACAGAAGAAACAAAAATATTTCAGGCTTGGTAAAATCCAACCATCAAACTCTTTGTAACTAGAAACACCGTCTAACTACAAAATAGCAGTTTACTCTCTTAAAAATATTATCAATGGTAAAAATACTTTTTTTGGGTTTAATGTAGCTAAAGAATATCAGGCCTGAAAATCTGTTGTTTCCAGTTTCAAAAGCCACTTTTGTGTCATGCTGTGTTGTACTTTCTACATTTGTGTTGCCACCTGTGTGACTGGCCGTGCAGACATGTTGCACCTGCTCTTGTTAACCTCAGCTCAAGCTGAGCTGTCCCTCTGATTTCTAATCCTGGCCGTTCTGCTCATTCCCATCAATAATGACCACTTCCCGTCACTACAAAATACGACTTCACAAATAAAACAGAAGATCATATTTTTCCTTGAAACAAACACAGCTAACTTTGATGTAACTGCAGCACATTCTAGTTTCAATATTAATTTCACCAGATGGATCGCAGAAGAGTTTCTCTGCTAACTGTCACGTAAAATAGCACTAGATGTAGTATTTTACAGAAACTGCATCAACCTGCACAGAACAGGTGAGCTGGGCAGGAAGGGCCTGGAGAATCTAGCCTATTTTCAAAATAAAAGACTCTTATTCTGAAACACTCTGTTCGAAGGACACACAAACCTGGATCTTTGACAGAGATTCTGTTCATAGCTGTCATGGATAGAACATCCAGGGGTGGAAAGCTTCTGCTTCAGGATCTCACTTCTGGGTTTTACAGATAGCATGGTTCTGTTGGCTTCATCAGCAGGTAGCCTCAGGCTCACACTGGAGCAGTTCACAGCTGCGTGTGAATTAGCACCTCAAAGTCTGAGGCCGGAGCAGGACCATGGCCTCCGGGTCACAGACTAATTATATGCTTTAAGTCTCTTGGGGTTTTGTTCAGGAGTGAGGCAAGAGTGGAGCAGAAGAATCATTAGTGATGTAATCATTGGTTATTTTCCAACCCTCGCTTGTGGTCACAAGCTCTCGGAGACGGTGGATACAAGCAGTGGAAATGCGGTCCTTTTAAGAGTGGCAGGATGAGGACTTCAATGATTCCACATCGAAAGGAACCAGCTGAGGGGGCTACAGAGCCTCTCCAGGATGTCCTGGGAACACTGAGTGACTTCTCTGCCGAGGCTTCTGCCCCCACAATCAGTCTGCACGTCCTCTGTACCCCTGCACATTGTACTCTGCTTATCTTTTGGATTCAGGTTTGTAAGCTTTGCATTTTCTAGAAATAATTCTCTCTAACCCCTCTAATAAGTTTTATTACAGGTTACTATTTAAATTGATCCTATCTGATGCCCGTCAATGAAAACAGAACTAAAAACTGACGCGATGTGTGCACATTTACAGTTGTACATCATAAGTCATCACCTCATCTGGAGCCAGACTGAAGAGCTGGTCAGCTTCGTCCAGCACCAGGTGGCACAGCCGCAGGAAGAGGAAGCAGTGGCAGGACAGCAGACGGACCAGACTGAAAGGAGTGGTCACCAACAGCAGGCCTGGAATTAATCAGATTAGAAGATTCTGAATAGTTACTGACGTAAATCAATCATTTATCGACCACCTAGCAGACTGTGATGATGCTCGTTATGCTTAACTCACAGTTTTTGGGGATCTTGACACTCTTAGCCTCGTCCTTGTTGATGCCCAGCAGCACAGTTGTGGGGTAGAGCTTTTGGGAGACCTTACTCACCCCCAGGAGGTCATATACAGCTTGGACCTTCTCCCAACCGGGACACAGCAGCACAGCTATGGGCTACAAACATACGAATTGATAGTGACAAAAGCAGAATTCATCCATGCTTCCTGCCTCCTGTGTGTGCACTCACCCCTGAGCTGGAGGTGTGGGAAGTGAAGATGGAGTTCAGCATGATGTGGGTAAGGAGTGGGGTAAGGTAGCTGAGCGGCTGGTCTGCGCTGCTGGAGATAACAAGGGTATGGCATCCTCGAGCCACAGCTGGCCAGCTGTAACAGTCAGCTGGAGACAAGGTGCTGTACTGCTTCCGCTGCACCTGGAGACAAACGGTCACTGTGAGAGGAAACCACCAAAAAAACCGCACTTCCTCTAATGCCCACTAGATGCTGTCTCAGTACTACGACTCAAAAAACAGATGCTTCGTGAGCCGTGGTGTCTACGTCCACCTTTTCTACTGACTGTTTGAAACTCAGATGGAGGTTAAAGAGCGGCGAGGGACTGACACAAGAGAAGACTGAGCAGTCACATGACAGCGCAGATGAAACTGATAGTTATCAAATAAGATCAGTAATACAGAAAGGGTTTTATTGCCAAATGTTGCGCAGGTTTACAACATTAGGAAAACATACTGTAAGACAACACTTAGATAAAAATTAAAAGTGCTAAGCATATATATATATGGTTCATGAGTCCAACAGCAAAGGGGAAGAAACTGTTCTCATGGCGAGAGGTTCTGGTGCGAATGGACCGGAGCCTCCTGCCTGAGGGGAGCAGGTCAAACAGACTGTGTCCAGGGTGAGAAGGGTCAGCTGAGATACGAGCTGCACGCCGCAGTGTCCTGGAGGTGTACAGGTCCTGCAGTCAATCACCTTCTCAGCAGAGCGCACAACACGCTGCAGTCTGTTTGTCCCTGATAGTGGCTCCAACGTACCACATGGTGATGGAGGAGGTGAAGATGGATTTGATGACTGCGGTGTAGAATTGCATCATCGTCCGTGTTGGCAGGTTGAGTTTCTTCAGCTGCCTCAGGAAGTGCATCCTCTGCTGGGCATTCAGCAGAGGATGAGTAATTAGCCGAGTAGTTACTTCCTAGCTGCTCTTTTTTATGGCTATAATTTAACTACTTCAGCTCTAGACACTGAAGGATTTCAGTCTGTTGAGACCAAAGGCATGAGTGCGGATTCCTGTCCCTCTAATAACCTTTAGGTAAGCTGACATACACATAAACATCTACTTCCGTCCAGAGTTGCAGTAATTTTTCACCAAGAACTTGAAATTATGATTCAAGAGTCGAACTGTGTGAAGTCTTCCTGGGGCTTCGGTCTGACCTCTGTGGTGTTGGATGCATTTTTTGGACTTCCAGAACCATCTTCCACAGTGTGTATGAATGATGGAAGCACCACCCCAGTTAAACCTGGACTCTTGAGACCATCCAACCACCAAGTGCTTTTGTTACTATAACACAGCAGTTTAGTCTCAGTCCCGAGTCCTCTTCGCGTTGTACACATTTCACCAACATTTGTTATGTCAGATCACGATGATGACCACGTTTCTTCGTCAAAGATGATGGTTCACCTCTGTCCTCCCAGGTTTTAATATGCTGGACTGTTTTTTAAACCCAGTTTCTGTACAGTTTCTCCCACGTTATTTCTTTGCTTGATGAAGGACAATAATTTGATCCCAATTCGAGTAAAAGCTTCTCTTCTCCAGGACCATGTCTTCAAACACGGTAGGTTAAGAAATGAGAAGCTACTTACTGCTTCAGGGTTAAATAACCTGTTGCCAGTTGAAACCTACGAATCACTCTTACCTGTTTGCTTAGTTAAATCCAGGTGCTGATTTTTTTCGGCCAGGCTCTGATGCCTCGCGTCTCAGCATCGCTACGCTCACTGTCTGATCGCTCGGTCCTCATGGACAGCGACAGCGCCTCGTTGAGTTTTAAAATTATGGCGACAGCAGCACTCCCGTGTCCTATAAGGGAAGCTGATGCTCAAGTGCCTTAAACCTGCACTCGTGAGCTTATGGTCTCACATGATAGTTTAAAATCTTACTGAATTTAAAATGTCCTTTATGTCAATCAGAGTCAAGTGTAAGCACACACTCGTCCTCAGATTCAACTTCAAATCAACCCCATGCTCAACGCTTTCATTGAAAAAACAATAAAAAAAGTGCGGCAGTGTGTCCATCTTTTAAATACTCTAGATGAAGGAAATAATCAGTAAATTAACAACAACTTTATTTGTATTTCTGAACCATTTCTGAGAACATTTCAAATTTGAAATTGAATCTGATGCTGTGTTGTTAATAACGAAACCACTTTCACAACATTTGCAATTACACCTGAATGTTCAGGTCACTAAACTCTCGTTTCCTAGCATGTTAAAGATCCTGATGACAAACTCAGGGCGTATTCTTGTTTACCCAGCAGAGGGTGTCTACGATGGCGGGGTCATTCACACTGATCCACGGCTCTGCTGGGAAGGTAGCGTGCACCAGAATCCCACTCCGGCAGGGGTCGAGGGGAGAAACCTGAGACATCCAGGTGAAAGGACAAAGGAGGCTTTAAATAACATCATGAGCAGTGTTTGCATGAGTAACAACCAATAAATCTACAGGCTTTCATTTTCATATTTTCTAAGAGGTAAAATAATTATTTTTTTAATTTTATTTGCACTCTATAACTAAATCAGAAGGTTCTGCGTAAACGTACCACAGCGTCTTGGGCGTCGGGATCGGGGTTCAGAGCCTGTGGATTCAACAACTCCAACAGGCTGCATCACAGACAGAACATGAAGAAACTACTTCAGTCGAACAGTCTGGACACAAATTACTGCCTGACATAGTACTACACTACACAGCCACTTCATTAGGTACACCTTGGTAGTGGCAGGTTGGAGCTGCTTTTGTCTTTAGAGCCGATTTCATTTTACATGGCTCAGATTCAACAAGCTTCTGCAAACACTCCTCAGAGATTTTGGTCCATGTTAACAGGACATCATCACACAGCTGTTGCGTGCTTCACCACGTCTCAAAGATGCTCTTTTGGAGTGAGATTTGGTGAATGTGGAGGCTGCTGAGATGATGCTGAGAGGATGCTACGCTGTGGTCATAAAGGGATGGACACTGTCAGCAACAACACTCGGCTGTGGAGTTACAGGCAGGATGGATCCATGCTGTTATGTTGTTCATGCCAAACTTTGACCCTGAACCATTGCAGCAGATATAAAGATTCATCAGGTCGTACGGTGTTTTTCTATCTTTTATTGTCCACTTCTGGTGAGTCTGTGTAAACAGAAGCCTCCGTTTCTGCTGTGTAGCTCTTCTGCACACCTTGGTTGACTTGCTATTGGCCTTCCTATCAACTCGAAACCGTTCTACCCTTCTCTGACCTTAAACAAGGCATTTTCTCCCCAGAGAACTGCTGCTCACTAATCAGCCAATCACACGGGGCCTGATATTTGTTAACAAGCAGTTAGATACAGGTGTGTCTAATACAGTGGCCGGTGAGTGGATTTTACAAGCAAACTCAAAGAAATGATTAACACACCTTTGATCCAAGCCAGTAATTGTATTTTCATCATCAGGTGCAGTTAACACAATTTTAAAAAATAAATAAAATTGAATTAAATGAAAAACATTTCATGTCTTTACTCAGTGTTTATGTCTTATGGGGATCGAGGAAAGCTCAAAGACAGGAGCAGTATGGTTAAAACACAGTGTGCAGGAGCTTCTATCCTGTAACGTGTTTTTATCAGGTTGACCTGTGTCGTTGCTTCCTGAGAGAGAAAAACTGCAGCTCACCGTGCACAGGCCCAGTCCTTCTCACTGCTCTGGGTCTCCTCTGCTGGAGCCGAGGCGACAGATGTGCTGGAGCTGCTGATTAAAAGAGAAAATCAGAAACACGATTAAAGTGAAGACAAAGATGCTCAATGTGGAGAAAGCACACATTATTATTAATATTAATTAATCTCATCAGATTTTCCCGGGAATGTGGAACAGTCTACTGGAATTCTGTTTAGGTATAAAAGGATAAAGAAGAACTACACAGAGAAGGAGCTGCACAAATGCCCGACATCACAGAAATGCTAATTTTAACTCTGGTAGAATCTAAGAATATATTACGGGTGCAAAGATTCACGGTTTGGTTCGATACTTTGGTGTCACGGTTCGATGTTTTTTTTCGATACAAATAAATGTTCATGCCTTTTTAATTTGTCATTTATTAAAGTTATAAAACTACAGTTTTTAAATTTAATGTTGCTGAAACAAAAGTAATAAAAAAAAATCTGATTGAGGAATCACTCATCTTTGGAAAAGAGAGTTTATTACAGAGAAATGGCTCTTTCCAAAATAAAAGCTATACTATCCGCTTCTTCTGGGCTATATTCTCAGCAGCATAAGGAGAATCTGTGCTAACAGCTGTCTAAATGACTCGGCTAAAGTTAGTAGCATGCTTGTTGTTTTTGTCTTTGCACTAGGATGATGTCGGCGTAAATGTGCAGTCATATTCGTTGTGTTCCCACTAGTGCTGTCAGCGTTAATCTGAAATGACGTTAACGCCACAACACGGCAAATCTCCGTTAACGAGCTACCGCGGATCGCCTGTGCGTGGGGCTGGACGGCCAACACGTCGACAGTGCAGCCTAGGCTCAGTAGTCGAACGCAGATTCACTGAGCGCTCAACACAGACAGCATCGTCAGAAGGAAAGTTGATAAAATAAATTAAAAATTTTGTATTGTTCATACATATGCGTACCGAACCGAAAGCACTGTATCGAACGGTTCAATATTGATACGAGTATCGTTGCACCCCTAATAGAGCAGGGCGATATGGCCAAAAATATTTATCACGATATATATTTGAAAATTTGCGATAACGATATAACTGACGATATAATTGATGCGAGACAAAATACAACTCCACAACATTACTAGCGCAAAAAGACAACCTTCCATTTATTTTCACTTAAACAAGAAGCTGGTTTTTATGTACATTAAAGCTTTATAAAAATGTAACAGTGCAAATGCAAATTCCTTGCTGAAAGTTTAACCAAAAGGCATTTCCAGTAGAAATGGGCTGACATATCCTGAGCATAACCATGTATAATATCCACTGAAGTTAAAAAGAGGTGCTTTGCAACATTAAACTGCAGTGTGCAGTACGTATTTTTCGGACCATAAGGTGCACGGGATTATAAGGCACATTAAGCGAAACAAAGCAGTCAGATAAATCAAACTTTATTAAACTCATTCTTCTTGCTTCCTCCACTTCTGTACCATTGATTCATTAATGTTGAATTCTCTGGCAGCTGCTCTATTCCCATGTTGTTGCAGTATATTAATGACTAACCTCGTATTGTGGATGGATTATCTCAGTTGTTCTCCTGACTGAAGTATTGGTCCTTTTACAGCATCCTGCCATGCGATTGCATTTGTCTCTAACCATGAGGAACCTTCACGTTAACTTTTATAAGTGGAAAAGTGTTAGTGTTCGTCCTCCAGCTTCACTGTTTATGTTATGCTAACATAGCTGTGTCGCTAGCGATCACGTAGCACATCATTATATACCAGCTAGCCCAACTTCAGTAACCCTACAAACGTCACTGCTGTTTAGTTTCCTGTCTTCATTTATGTTGGAAGTGATAGCAGAGCTGTACGTTTGATTTTTTTCAGAAATCTCTCAGTCAGAACATGCTATATCATGCTTAGGTACTCAAACTAGCGAGCTAACTTCCGCTAGCTTCCTGCTAACTTCTAACTCCGTTAAATGTAATAACTTTTGTTTTCATGGATGCCTGGAAGTTAAACTTCATAGTTACACCTGGTAAAGCAGCAATGCTGATCGTTTTATTAAAGATGAAAGAATTTAGACAGTTTTTAACTCTAAGTGATGCTGCAGTGTTGTTTGACCTGAAGCATGCAGAGTTTAGGACCCAGATTACTCCCAGATTTAAGAGCATCTTAGTCCGACAAATACGACAATAACGACGGCCGCTTGCATGTTCTGCAAAAAAATGTGCTTTGTTGTGTATCTGACGGACAAACACCAAACCAGTTCCACATCACTGAAGTTGCACCATTTTTACAAACCAATTCTGGTTCATCTGTTTCACTCAACAATCGGCCATGTGCGTATGAAAACAAAGGCACTGCGCATGCGCGTTTTACTCATTCTATCCGCGATATTTCATTTTCCTATCGTTGCCTAACATTATACCGGTATTACCGTGAACGGTATAATATGGCCCAGCCCTAACCCCTAATATATATGTAAAATGCAGGTCCTGTTGTTGCACTCCAACGTACCCCTAAGAGTACTTAGTATGACCATTTGGTTTGGTTTTTCCTCATGCAGAGTACTCTACCTTGCCTCTTCATCCACCAAAGATTCAGCCTGACAGCTCTGAAGATTCTCAGCTCCTGGTTTCTCACTGCTGGGACAGACTGCAGTCAGTGAGGAGAACCCAACAAATGCAGCAATCAGCTCAGATAAAGACTACTATCTGGGCTAATTTTTGTCTTTTACCTCATCAGAGGCAACACCTCAGCTTCCTGCAGGGAAAACAAACCAAACAAAATTCTGGATTTTAGTTTCAGAAACATCACAGGATGGAACAGAGTTTAGTCACTAACAGCACCAAGTCTGTCCTGAGTCTGACCTCATAGCAGCCGTACCACACAGGCTCAAATGTTCTTACTATGAGCGGGTGGAAATCCAAATCTCAGTCAGGAGTGGGCGCATTATCTAAAAGCTGCTCTTTTTTCTGTACGAGTGCAGCAAACCTGCAGCATGTCAAGCCGACTGGACATTTACAACAACCAGCTGCTGACTGAGATGCTTCCTCCTGCATGAAGTATCAACTCAAACCTTCAGGAGGATTCATGCCTGCACGACATGTGTACATTAATGAGCGCCCCCTGCTGACACCGCTGGAGTACACGGCGGGCTCAGCTGTTAGAACCTAGTTGGTCCAACCTGCACCTGCAATGTTGGAAAATGCACTCACCTGGGGAGCTGCCAGCTCGGAACTGCTGCCCGGCTTCATAAACTGTAGAAACCTGGAGGAGGGGGCGACAGCCCATCACACATGATGATATAAAACATCATGTGCCTGCGATCTGAGACTGTGGCCGACTCACCTGAACAGCTGATGGTTTTTTGTGAGGGCTGCAGCCAGAGACGAGTCTGCGTCGTCTGACGAGCTGCTGAAAAGTGAACAGAGGCCACTTGGTTGCTTTTACCGTATTTTCACGACCATAAGGCGCACTTAAAAGTCTTAGATTTTCTTCAAAAAGT
>NW_024582571.1:540586-545518 GCF_018398535.1 Haplochromis burtoni
GCGCGCTGCTCGATTTCCATGTTCCTCCGCGTAGCTGATGGCCTTCAGTTTAAACTGTGCTTCATAAGCGTGTCTCTTTGCCATTTTCAGGGTTGCGCCCACACTTCACCCTTTAGCGTTCTCATGGTGTTCTCTACTACGTCCTCCTTACAACACACAGGGCGCACTGCGCTATAGGGCGCGCCGTGGCACACATAACTGAGACTGCGCCTTTTAGTACAGTGCGCCTTATGGTCGTGAAAATACGGTAATCGGAACTCTGCTGAACTGAACAACTGAACGGGCGCTCACCTCTCAGCTGCGTCTGAGCCGCTCCCTGACTGGCTGTTTGGAGACAGCTGTCGTTTTGTGACCACTGACCCATGTTCACCTCCAGCCTTCACCAGCTTGTGTTGTACAATCTAAAGCAGAGACGTGAGAGTTCAGCACATGTGGTTGTTTCATTAGAACACAGATAAAAGTGAGTGAGCTAGCAGGGCTGCATACCTGAGGAGGCAGGGAAGGAGCTGTAAGCCAATCAGCTGCCCCCCCAGCTTCAACCAGACTCTGCTGATCTGGGACACAGAAACAAGCACCGGAACGAATACAGTCATATGAATAAGAAGGTGCACTCTCCTTCATGTTTCAGGCCATCAGCCCGACAGATAAAGCTCGGCAGCAATAAGATGACTGAAAAAGAACAAATCATGGCACTGCAGCGATCCAGAGCTCAACAGACTGAAAAGCTCATAAGAGCAGAAATGATGGTAGAGAAGTAGCCAATTGTTAAGAGCAGGAGGTGTTAAGCATTAATGCAAACTACCAGGTATTTTATTTCCTTTGTTTCCTGAGGGGCCACCGCAGCAGATGGATCCATGTTTGATTTGTGGCAGACAAATCAAACATGGATGAAACCAACATGTGCTGAGAGCGGTGAGCCAGAGTTCATATATCTGTTTACCGGGAGGCGGTTGGGTTTGTGCTGTCGGCTTGGGGGAGACGCGCTGGGTTAAGATGCTGTAGGACAGCATCACAGGAAGTCGGTCTCCCTCCTCCAGGCCATCGCCTGATTTTGTGCTGTAGTAGGCAAACCTCTTCGCCACCAAGTCGTCATTCACACAGATCTGTTTAAGAAAGGTTAATACAAACGTGATCACATGTCTCCAAACAAGTCTGCGTGCAAAATAAAAGCTTTTTAGTCAAACTTCACCTTGATGTCACCAACAGTCACGTAAAGCTTGATAGGGGTAGAGTCTGACTCAGGTTCAAGAAGCACGGCCTCCTTTAGGGTCGATGCTGTGAGATGAAAGACGAGTCGAGCTCAGAGATGCATCGCACCGAAACACAAAAACTAATGTTAATGGCGTTCAAGCAGCAGCAATAACACTCACCTTGCAGCAGCTTGTGCAGGAAGAGCGTGGCAGAGCTGTCCCACCGAGCCGACGGTCTGCAGAAGAACACAAGAAAGATCTGCAAATGTGCTCCGTTGTAGCCTCCAAACTACGTGAGATGAGCTCGCCTTACTTGAGCTCTGCCTTCTCCTCAAGCAGAGACACTCGCAGGGTTGTTGGTTTGATTCCCGCCAGGTGGAACTTTTGCACCCAGAAAGGCAGCTGAAGGAAGTTTTCCATTGCCACCCGGATCCTTTCAGAGGGGATAGAGTTAAAAACCAAACAGATGCAAAAATAAACAAATTTTTTATATATATAGTAAATGCAGCGCAGCTCTCTGCACCTTCACGTCTAGAACCACGCAGCAGAACCTGTTTTAAAAAAGTTTTCTTTCTTTGTTTTTTTTAAGTTACCCACAGATTTAGATTTTCAAAATAAGAGCCTGGGGGAATAAATCAGTAACAGATTATCTAAAAATGGACCTCACTCTCCTCCTATCCCAGCATCCTCCTCTGTCATACCAACCGTCTGCATGTCCTCATAAAACTCCCCTGAGTCTTCCTATTCTCCTCCGTAACAGATAGGCCTCCTGTATTTTTGTCTCCAAACCCATAAACCAAGACTAAGACTAACAGAAACTAACAGAAAAGGAAGAAAACAGGTGGAGGACCACGTAGCTTAATCTGTCACCCCACACTCACTGCCAAGAAGGAAAAAAAGAAAGGAAATACAGGTTCTCCATAGGATAGTGCCAAGAAATTATAATGTAAGTGACATCCAGAAATGATAGGAGCCATTTTTAAAGAAAGACAAGAACATTTAAGACAAAATAATATGAGATGATGGTTATGGAATATTTTAAAACTGACAGATTGGGTCGGCGGTGCAGACACTGTGCACCGGCTCGTTGTGGTAAAGAGAGAGCTGAGTGTAACAGCAAAGTGTTCAGTGTTCCCCAGATAAGCTGGAGGAGGTCTGCACCACCCTCTCATGCACTAACACAGTACCTCTCTTGGCACACAAAGGTCGTGTCCAAATTCATGGGCTGCATCCTCCTGAGGACCCAGCCTTCGCGGTCTACGTGGGCCGGGTCCTCAGAAGGTCGGGTAGGCCGGAAGTAAATGGCCGTGAAATTGGACGGTCTAGCCTTCTGATTAGCGTCACCGCTGTCTCGGTGGAGTTTAATAAACTCAGCCGTCTGGACACTGGTGTAAATTCTCGACTGTCTCATACTTCTGTTTAATAAGTTTTCTGTTTGACGTTTAGTCAGCTGTGTGAAAACCAAGGAGGAACCCACCCGGGGGATTAATAAAGTTTTATTTTATCTAATCTAATAACTTTAATCTCAGCCAAACCGATTTACTCACGAACAAACAAAACACTGAAAAAAGCCCAACAATAACATTTTTAGGTTGTCTAAGTGACTTATATATTACGTTTAACCCGAGCAGCGAAAGTCCGCGGTGATCTGAAAATGATGTGCCGGGAGTTGTGCCGTTCTCGGCCGCATCAGTAACCCTCGAGCTCCCGGCTAGCTGTCGAGCTGGTGGGTAGCAGACGTCTCCGAAAACGTCGAAGCACTTTTGCAAATATGCGATATCTTGATAAACCGAGCAGATATTTGATGTTTACACAGCTACTTTCTCGCCTGAAAATATGTTAAAAGTTTATTTTGTGACCCAGAAAGATTAGTATGAGTAATTTTAAAACTTAGTAGCGGCCGCCATTGTTGGAAACTGGAGTTTGGCTGGGCCGCGCTATGAATTCTGGGATATGGTAGGCCACGAAGGCTGCATTCGGAGGAGTCTACGAATTTGGACAGCCTTCGGCGCGTCGCTGTGACGTAATCGGTCTACAAATGCGGCCTCAGGAGGATGCAGCCCATGAATTTGGACACGACCAAGGACACCGTGAAGCTCCTTCTATCCTTCTCTAAACAGTAAACGTTCCGGTCTCCGTTCCACCTCCACTGGCTCCCCCCAGGGCTGTGTGCGCTCCCCCCTGCTCTTCATCATCTACACCGATGACTGCAGATCCACACAGCTCTGTCACCTGGTGAAATATGCTGACGACACAGTTCTCCTGTCAGGCCCCTCACAGCACCACGGGCCCACTCTGCAGGAGTTTGTAGAGTGGTGCGACAGCTCCAAACTTGAACTGAACGTGAGCAAAACCAAAGAGATGGTGGTGACCTTCTCCAGTAGGCAGCCACCACCACCATCCACGGGAAGCCAGTGGAGGTAGCTGAGGAGTACAAATACCTGGGAACCATCTTTGACAACCTCCTGAAATTCTCTGCCAACACAGAGGAGATTCTCAGGAGGTGCCACCAATGGCTATACCTCCTTAGGAAACTCAACTCCTTTGGAGTCAGCACACCCATCATGATGACTTTACTACGCCTTCCTGGAAAGCATCATGACCTTCTCCATTACCTGCTGGTTCCACTCCCTCAGCCTTCAGAACAAGAACAGACTGCAGCGCACTGCATCAGTGTGCTCTAAAATCATTGGCCTGCCTGCCAGAACTCTGGCGCAGGTTTTCAACCAACAGGCACTTATAATGATAATGGTTGTAGCCGCTGCGATGCTTTCAACCAAAACAGGCGCAGCTAGATGACATCATCAACATGCGCTATCGCCATATAGTCAAAATCTCTATCGTTAGCCAAATTCATATTGTTCCTATCGTATATCGTTTATATCGCCCACCCCTACTTGAGACTTCAAACACTGTAAACCTCACAAATTTGTCACGTATCAAAACTGTCTCTCTCTTTCGCTCACTCCTAAAACTTCCCCCTCTTCCCAAACAACCAGATGCCACATGTTGCCATATCGTTTTTTTGATTGGTCTACATGGTACATTTTTCCACCAATAGAGAAGGAGTTGTTGTTTTCTTTTTTCACCAATGACTGTTGTTTTTCACTCACAAGAAAAGCGTGTTTGCTAGCGCTTAGAAAACGCCGTTTTTACAGTTTCTTCCCGGAGTAAACGCCACTGTTTTATTGAAAACAAAAAACATCGGTTTTACGTGGCCTATCACACAATTTAAACACTGGTATACAGTTTGAAGTCCGCACGTTCGACCCAAGTTGAAATGGAGACTCTGGGCCCGTCGACCCCAGAGGGTTAACCAGAAAGCCTTAAGTTGGCTAGTTATGTATCAGGCTAATGTTTAAAGCTTTCACTTGAGTAAATTAACTCATATTACTGCTAAATAATGTTAGCTAAGTTCACAGCATATTCCATAACAGCGCTGCCATACTGCATCACACTCAGTGCATTTCAATCATTTTTCCAGCGAGTCTGATAGCAAAATAATCATAATTTTAAAAAATAGCGTGTGTAACGTACACGTACTGGAAAATTATTTACTAGGACTCAACTATCATGTGACTGGAGAGCGCAAACTCCGCCATTGTTGTTTTCCATCAAACACTCATTAAAACAGCGACCTACAGGTATGTTAGCGCAGCGGTCTCCAACATTTTTTGCGCCACGGACCGGTTTATGCCCGACAATATTTTCACCGACCGGCCTTTAATGTGTCGCGGATAAA
>NW_024582571.1:545818-587693 GCF_018398535.1 Haplochromis burtoni
TACATTTTGCGACTCATTTTATTTCTCTATCTGATAAGAAAACTATTCAATCAGATAGTTATTTGTGGTGAATGAAATACAGCTACACTTTCAAGCACTTTTAAGCACCACATCTGATATTCAAGCACTTTTCAAACCTTGAAAAGACAACATTAAAATCCAAGTATTTTCAAGGAGTTCAAGCACCCGTACGAACCCTGTAATTTCAATGCTCCCCTCTGGGCGGCGCCTCCGCTGCATTTCCTGCAGGACTGAGAGGAGGAGCGCCACCTTTGTCCCCAAAGCCCCTCTGCTTTTTAGCTCCAGCCGATAAGAACATTTCCAACACCAGAAACATAAACTACTCTACACTCTTTATACTGCCGACACTTTACTCCATTTTAGTCACTTACAGTTATTTATTCACCTTTCAGTCACTTTAATTTTGAAATTGTGTACTTTTAAAACTGTGTATATCCTGTGTATTTATTATCTCACTCTTTTTCCCTGTTTAGGCACTGTCCTTATCTTCAATGTCATTCTGCTCTGTTGTATCTTAATTGCCCCTTGGGGATAAATAAAGTCTCTCTGATTCTGAAGTCTGTGTGTGGGAAGCCATGTTTTAGCAGTATCAGTTATGTTAAATGTGTTAAATATGAGGATTATCAGTTAGATTTAACCTGAAACCTTATATTTTATTCTGAAGCACTTAAATCTAACCAGCTTTAAAGGCGCTGCAAAGTCTAACTGAAGGCCCAACAGGTTTAAGATTACAGGCTGAAAATGTTCTTGCATGAAGCCTAAAGATATATTGTGTACACTATTCTGACCGGACTGTTGTGTGTGTGATATGAGGTGGAAGCAGTTTTTCCCAAGCTGCTCTGGTCTTACTGCTCTGAGGGGACGACGACTCGCTCTCCGTGGTCGACCAGAAAGCAACAAGCTTGACAGGAAACCGAGTCCACGAAGATCGACTCCACCATGGCCCGAAACCACGACTTCTTTACCGCCCAGTACACCACATACACCTGACAGGTAAGCAGACACAACTCTCCTTACTCTATCACCTCGCCCAACACAGGAGCGACAATGTTTCTGACGTCTTGATACCCGTCCTTCCTCCAACGACGTAGGCTTTAGCGTGCACACGTCCTGCGTGGTGTCGCGGTAGAAGAGGTTCATCTGAAAATGTAGCTTTTTGTAATGTTCTGAAGTCTCCACATCGCCGCTGAGACCCCAAATGGCACCCCAGAGACACGATGGGTTCTCCACCTGCAGAGTTCAGTTTGAAGTACACATCATCATCACTGTGCTGCATAGAAAGGTATGTTTTGCACCTCTTGATGCTCAGCTTGAACTTCACTTAAATACCTAACTTACATTTTGACAAATTAAAGGAAAATAAAGTCTTCAATCTTTGCATTTCATTATTACACTTATTTTGTTTCACCCTCTCCCAGTGACATGTGACAAACTTCCCACGTGGGGAACTAATAAAGTCTATCTTCTGTTATAGAGGTGACAAGTGATCACAGCTGAAACACCTTTGTGATAAGTGATATTTTAAAGGTTTAACCCTTTAGCACATGAATCATGACAACCACAATCAGGATTTTTTTATTCATCTTTAGGCATGTAAAGACGGTTTTTGAATTTCTTTTTTTTTTTTTAAACATACTTTTCTAAGATTTGGGTTGTTTTTTTTTTACATGTCCACTTAGGTGGCTACCACTCCACGGGCTGACCAGGGGGTGGCAGAGTATGAAGGGACACATATGTGTCCAATGTAGTGTTTTATGTGCAAATATACCATCAACACTGACACAAATACAAGAAAACAGCCTTTGAATAGCTGTCCACTGTAGTGACCACTGTGCGTGAAAGGGTTAAATACACCAACTACATCTGCTGGGCATCAAAACTCAACCCGTGAGCCACGTTTAGCTAATTAAAGCAGTAACACAGCCATTAAAGGCTCACGTACCTTCAGAACAGATATTTTCACCATTTCTTTATTTCGTCAGTCCCACAGCAGCGACACTGGAAGAAAACGGTCGGATTTAACAGATTTACCGTTTCTCGAACGCCAACTGTTTAAACTTGAGCCCCGTTAGCTAACGTTAGCTCGCCAGCTACGCTCCGTTTTACTGAAATTTCAAATGATAAAAAGAAGAAGAAACATTTTTCAGTCTTCGGTTAAAACAACTTTTTCCCTGTAACTTGTTTCTGTTTAGCGTCGAACGTACCTGTTTGTGGGCGAAAGCAGCAGCGAGTGTAAGGCGCGAAGAAAAGCAGACGGAGGGGTCAGTGCCGAGTCTGACCGGTAGAGGGCGCTGCGGTGCCAGCCTTTTCCTTATTGTAAAAATTTTATTTATTTTGTATTCATTTTATCCATTAAAATATGTTCGTGTATAAAACATGATTGAAGAAAAGGCTGGGAAATTTACCAAATAAATTCCAAGAAAAAAGCTTAATTTACAAAAAAAAATAAAATTAATAAATGAGAATAAAAAAGATTAAGAAATTCCTATAAAAATATATATTATAATAATAATATAATATAATAAAATAATTTTAATTTAAAAGAAAAAAAAGCCATAAAACCCGATTCCCTAAGAGGAAAAACCCACAAAAAAGTTAGAAAAAAATCGTTAAAAAAAGGGGGGAGGCGGAGGGGGATCTATACGGAAGAGGATTAGGGCCACTGGAAAAAAAAAAGAATTCTGACGTTAATCTCAGAATTCTGAGATTAATCTCAGAATTCTGACTTTTTTCTCAGAATTCTGAGATTAAACTCAGAATTCTGACTTTTTTCTCAGAATTCTGATTTTAATCTCAGAATTCTTTTTTTTTTCTTCCAGTGGCCCTAATCCTCTTCCGTATCTTCCGTACAAAAGAACTTCCCTCGGGATAAATAAAGTTCTTATATTATCTAGGCCGTGCAGGTGCGCTCTTCCTCCTGTCCTCCAGGGGGCGACGTGGAGGTGTATGTCCGTCATCTGAACAACGGCAGGAAAGGAGGAAGAGAAATGGGGGAAATGACATTACAAACTGGCATTGAATTACTGGGCAAGTTTACAAGGACATGGTCAAGATCATCCGACAAAAACTGTTTTCCAACCATGCTGGGATAAAGAGAAAGGTGAACTGAAGAGCTTTGGGTGGACAGTGGGACAGAAGGCAGCTGAACTTAATCTGGACAAGATCAACATAAGTCAAACAGCACCCTTGCCTACAATACCACCATGGATGCATCCTGATGCAGTAGCATATTTCACATTGTTAAACAAAAAGAACAAGGAGAGGGGTTTATCTTACATTCACATACAGTGCAGGAATATATTAATCAGTATTGTAGTTATGTCAAAATCTACATAGATGCATCAAAGAATACAGCCAACCAAAGCGGGATAGCATTTATTGTTCCTGAATTTAATATCAAAGTAGGGAAATGGATCAGTGATGATTTATCAGTGTGCACAGGAGAAATGGTTTCATTATTGTTAGCAGTCCAGTGGGTTGAAGAAACAAAACCACTAAGTTCTGTGATATGTTCAGACTCAAGCTCATCACCGGCCGGTCTGCAAGACAGTCACTCAGAATGCAGACTGACATTCTGATAGAGATCCAGCAAACATTATTCAGAATAATTATGATGGGGCTTGTGGTCACATTCTTATGGTTACCAGCACATCATGGAGTTAAAGGAAATGAAACGGTAGATAGGACAGCAAAAGAAGCAACAAGGAGACCGATGGTAGGTATGGATATTAGTGTTAGTGGGACGGAGATCGAGAGTAGAATGGGATACAAAATGAAGGAAAGGTGGCAAAAGCAAGGGGAGGAGGAGAGGAAAGGGCGATGGTTTTACAAAATCCAATTTTTTGTCATTTCGGTCCACACTCCACACCAGCTGGTGGCGGTAGTGCACCATTTTGCTGTTTGCCAACTGCCAATAAACCCTATAAAGAAGAAGAAGGAGGAAGCGAGTTAACGTTATGGAGGCAAAAGCGAACCCTGGTAGCTAGCGTCCTACAGTCAACAAAGGCAACTTTAACCCGCTGTGGCGCTCAGCTGCATGGAGAACAAAGCGCCTGAGCTGCTTAACGCGGTTCCTCCTTACGGACACATGATCTGCAGCGACAAATGGAGAAATTCATCCTTCATTCAGGGTTTGAAAGGTAAATAAGCACCACGAACCCGGAGTAATAAATATTCACCAAAAATCAGACGAGAACCCGCCTTTAACGTTTTATTATAAAAGTACTGACTTTTAATGCTTTTAAGGTTGTGTTTATGGGGGGTCAGTGGAGTTCTGCATGAAACGCAAAACGCGTGTAGATGTGAAGCCTTATTTTATAGTTCCTGAATTATTTATACTGTGTTAAGTATAGTTTATTTTCAATAGAACATATTTTTTGATGCCAGAGTTTAATGTTAATGTTCAAATATGATGATAATAATATTTTCAAACAAATTCATGCTCTCAGAATTTATTATTAAACTTCAGCTACACTTTTTAAATGATATATTCATAAAACTGATAGTATCAGATATTTGGCCTAAAATTGAATGACATAGCTTACGTAGCTCTGTAAATATAGCTATTTGATTTCATCACAAAAATCTGTATTTTATGAGCAATAACAGCAGAGGGCTAAAACTTGGCAGTTTTTCTCTTATTAAGATGTGAATAAGTGAGGTGGTCAGACTGGAAGCATTTGGTGAGTTGACATAAAGTACAGTGCTTTAAAAGCGTCGTGTCGATGTGCAGAACCCAGCAGCACAAACGGCTCAATTTCCCTGTGTTTAAACTGTCCAACAACACTCGTGAGGTTCAGTACGGTGAAATGCCTCAGTCACTTTATTACTGATCAAATGAATGATGACGACGACACATACAGACAGCGGTGTGAGTTCTATGTGCAGGAAAATTCAGCTTCTCTTCAGTTTCAGTTAAAGCGGCTTTAATTGCACACCGTTATATACTGCCCCCTTGTGGTCGTCTGACGCGCAACGTAGAATGCAGAAGCCGCATGTTGCATGTAATGATGCAGTGAGGGGGCAGTGTCAGTCAGATGTTTGTAGCTGTGGGTGTTTGGACTTTTAAAGCACTTTTAAGAAATGTAATGTTTGCTTTTAGAGAAGGACTGGATGGCTCTAGTTACAGTATGCTTTTAGCACTCACAGATCCACACACAGTGAGTGCTTCCCGCTCTGGCTAAAGTGTTTGTGTATTTAGTGCAATGAATTTGCATCTGCTGCAGGTGGAGGTGTGAAAATCATCTTTGAGACTGAGCTCGGAGTGGCAGATTTCCTCCTGCCCAACAAAAGCAGTGTCCTCTACCTCTCTGAGTGTGACATCATCGCAGGAAGCAGCTACAAGAGGAAGGTGGTTCGCTACAGGAACGTAAGTGTGATGTGGAACCTGGAAGCTTCTCGATGATGTTCAGGTTGATATTGGAGGCGCTCCTCGTGTTTGTTTTCAGGCTGGGAGCAGCTTCCAGGAGCTGGTGTTGGTGGAGAAGACCAGACTCAGCGAGCAGTACTTCCCCGCTGTGCAGAAGTTTGTGGTGTTTGACCTCGGCCTGTCTCTGCTGCCCATCAGCGGGCAGGCCGACGCCTCACAGCTCATCACTCAGATGGTAAGATTTCCAGAGTGTGTTGATTTTTAGTCCTTAACTCTGGGTTACGGTACATAAAATCATTTTGCGTTGTTTTTCTCTATGATGTCACATTTTGTAAATGTGTGTCATAAAAATATTGCATTAAGTTCATTTTCATAGACAACGGTCTGCTATACAGAATCACATCAGTGAGAGCTCAGGATTAACACAACATAAGGGGAATTTATTCATACGTGACTTTTTGTTTTACAGAGACATAATGAAATATGATGAAAACATCTGAGTCACAGGCGCTGTAAACCCTGCGTAACAAAAAGGATTCAAACCAATCAGAACAAAAGACACAGATCAAAGCTGGCCTTCTTGTTGAATTTGAGGCTTGTTCTTGTTGTCTCCAGGTTCACGGGGAGGGTCGGGAGAACCCCTTCAGGAGGAAGAGCTCGTCCCGCCTGCTGGACCCTCTGGTCCTGGCTCTGGTCCAGCAGATCCCCGGGGTGGGAAAGGTCAAAGCTCTGGTGCTGTTGCGGCACTTCTCCAGCATCCAGCAGCTCTGCAACGCCTCCCCCGCCGAGCTGGAGCCCATCGTGGGCCAGGCTGGCGCTCAGCAGATCCATAGCTTCTTCCACAAACACACTGCTGGGACCTGAACAGCTCAGTTCAGATTACAGTGGCCAAAATCCAGCCTTGAGACTGAAGTTCCTGCAGCATCGATTCACACTGAGAGACAGCAGTCCTGGTTCCCAGAGCTGAGATGTCTGCATGAGGAGGCTGAAGAAACAGTTTTTACTCTGGCTTGCAGTTGCTGGTTAGGTTGAAGCAATAAAACCTGCACGGTTAAAATGAGGTAAAGGTTGGCGTTTGGGGGAGAATAACCCCGTCGCAGCAGGAATCCTGATCCATCTCACTAATAGAGAAAAACCTTAGTGGATCAGGTTTAAATTGATGAGTAAATCGGATTATTTGACACCCCAGGAATGAGAACAGTCACTGGACGATCAGGGCCATCACTCCTGATCAGAGCCGGGTGACCATGACCAGCACAGCAAACAGCACTTTTCACAGTGGTGCCTCAGGTCAGACACGCTCCTCATATTCATCGACATTCACAGTGTTTGCGTCCTGAGATGTGTGAGAGCGAAGGCTTCCTGCAAACTGCCTGACGTGTGTCGCTCTAAACCAGGCGCCAGGCTGGGCTGATGCAAGAATTACTCGCACATTTGTGTCTCTGAGACGACGGTTTGCAGCGCAGCCTTCAGCGTGAGCAGGAAGCGTTGGAGGCAGCGTTAACCTAACATGTTGCCCAGTGTGTTCCCGTGTGCAGGCGCAGGGAGCACCTGCCAACTGTCACTGGCCACAGAGCTGAGCATGAGCTAATTCCACGACTCGGTTCATGTGCCGATTTTTACTCTGCATTATTTATTTTGACCTGAATGATGGTTCAGTTTTAAAGGACGGACTCGGACATCAGTTTGCCTCCTGAGCAGAGAAAAGTTTCCAGATTTTGAATGCATGCAAAACTGTTTTCTACAACTGTGAAATAAAAACAAAAACAAAGTTTCGCATTTTTTCTTTTTATTGCTTTAAAAATACCTGAAAGTATTATTCTGATGAAATGAGCTGCAGTTAATTCCTGTGTGACTGACTCATTTCAGTCTGAGGATACTAACACATGCACAGACTGCACATGTTGGGGTGTGTGTTACACTGTACTCTTTGAAATTTGGCACACTCGACTACATTAATATTTTTAACTTTATATTACCTCATCTTTCTTCTATATATTTTCAAATGAGCTACTGACAATACTTTTGAAAATATGAAATGTCTTTAAATCCTTACAGAATTGGGGAGTTTCTTTCCATCACTGAGACTAAAAGAAGACTGTGGTCCTTAAACGTCTTGCACTAATCCCTTTCGGCAGGACCGGGAGAAGGTGAGAGTGCTCGGGCCGTTTTCCTCTCGGTGTCCTTGAACGCCTCTTGGTGAGTCCTGGGTATTTAACATTCTACCCTGGACAGCGGCAGGTTGTTGCGCAAGCGCAGCCCATTCAGTCTGCATGAATGCGGAGTGAGGAGAGGACAGGAGCACTGGGAGTACTGGGACTGGGAGGATCGGACCGGACCCGGGTAGGCGGACATGGATGGACAGAACAGCGGCAGCATCTGCTCCCGGCCGCACGGCACCGGGACGCACGGCAGGAAGAAGGAGAAGAAGATCCCCGACAGAGTGACTCTGAAGAAGGAGATCGGGCTGCTGAGCGCCTGCACCATCATCATAGGTGAGGCTGAAAAACAAGGAGATTCCTTCTTCTTTTGATTTAGTGCAGCAGAACTTTACATAAAACTCGTTCTTTATCAGAGCTGTGCTGAAACGGACCAGCTCCTCTGTGGCTGATTAGAAGCTGAAAGCTGCACAGGAAACTCACAGCTTGTGGGGGTAGAAAAATGAGGGAGTCCATATTTGTTGTGGGTTCACATCAAATTGAGTTGTAGTGCTTACGTGGCTGAAATACATGAAGTCCAGGAGCAGGCTGTGGTGAAGCAGAAGATCATTGTCTGCTGGAGCAGAAGGAGAAGCTGGGAGCTTTAAAGAGGAGCATCATCCAGGGTGGATGGAGGGGGGAGGCCTGCAGGAGCTCAAGTCTGACTTAAAACTACTGTCAGCTTCAAACGGGCTCTTGTTGTTCCTCCGTTTGATGCTGGGCATGTTTGCAGTGAGCCAATCAGCATCCAAACTGCTTGTGGTGCGCAGAAAAGAGTTTATCTAAGCTAAATGAGTACTTTTTAAAAAATATATAAACTGTGTTTTTCTGCTTGGCACACAGACACAAGGAGGAACTTTTATATTGTACTGAGCCTCATACATGGCTGTAGGTTTCCTTCAGCACTGGCAGACAGAATCCTTCAGGGACTGAGCCTGGTGCTGAAGTGCCAAAAAGTGCAGTTCCTCTAATGTCCACTTGAGGCAGATACTCTCATGTTAAACTGTCCAGCTTTACACGCAGAGAAATAAACTTGTTTACAGCCTGAAGTTTCTGTACAAAGGTTTTATCCACAGAATGTTGGACACAGCCAAGAAGTGGATGCTGCGCACTATGGTGGCCTCAAGATCATTGACGGTGGGCTGTGATGATGAGAGCGTAGTCTGAAAGCAAAGGTGCCGATCTGCATTCTTACCTACGTCTACACTCACAAACTCTGAGTGGGGACTGTGAGAATGACATCACAGATACGAGCAATGGAAATGAGCCTCCTCTCCAGGGTTTCTGGGCTCTCCTTTAGGGACGAAGAGCGAGGAACTGCCCACACTGAAAGAAACCAGTTGCGGTGATTCCAGGGGCGTAATTTCCAGGGCGTTAGGAGGGTTATGGCCCCCTCAATAATCAGACCTGGAGGCCTCCTGGTGAGGTGCTTCTGAAACGAGTTCCAGAGCAGACCCAGGACTCTCTGGAGAGTCTCTTGGCTGCAAACATGTTTATTTCTGCACTGTAAAAAAAAAAGAAGTAATATAAAAGTATTTTACTGTGTGCTTTTAATGATATTTTAGAATATCATTAAATTTACATAAATAGATTGTGATTTTACATGTCAAATGTAAAACAACATAAAATCACTGTAAATGTGCTGTAAAATGTGTAGTTTTTACATGAGTCTGTGGGGACGCACTCACTGCTGGAGCCAGGTTCAAGAGGACCGCCGTGGTGGCTTTAGATAGCACAGAGGAGCAAAACAGTGAAGTGGATCAATGCAGGGAGGGGGCTGTGGTTGGTGTATATGTCGGCAGAACTTTGGACTTTAACACAGGATTTTGTTGTTTTTTTCCGTTTTCAAACCAACAGACTGACTGATTTTGTTTTTGTGCATAAACCCAACCATACATACCTGTGCCATATTTTACTCTCCCATTAACGTCATTTAGGATGTATAGGGATAAATGACCTTTCTCTTGTGAGGGACAGAAAGTAGGCCCACGGCTTAGCAGCGTGGAGTAGCAGGTTTTCCTTAGTAGGTAACGAGGGGCCAGAGCATTAACGGATTTGCTAGTGGAGCTTTGTAGGTGGGGGTGATATGTTCCCAGAGGTCAGCGTGAGTTAGAAGCCTGGCATATAAGTTCTGCACATACTGGAGCTGGAAATCTCTAACAGAACTTCATTGTAATAATCGAGGTGGAGACAGAGGCACGGAGGAGAGTCTGCTACAGAATCAATGAGTAATGGCCAAAATCGAAAGGTGTAAAAAAGCTGCTGTGGTGACAGATATGATGAGCGTAGCGTCCAGAACAACACCCAGATTGCAAACCTCGGGGTTCATGTCAATGAGAAGATTTTTAGTCTGCCGGAGTCGGACTCTGGGGCTCACAACCAAGAGCTGTGTTTTATTTCTGTTGAGTTTGAGTAGGTTAGATGACATCCGTGTTTTGATTTCATGCAGACAGTTGCAAGTGATTGTGGGAGGAGCTGAGTGGAGGGTTAGGTACTGAGATAAAGAGGTGTATCATCAGCATAGGATGTAAGCACAAACTATGGTGGCAGATGATCTGACCAAGGAAGAAAGACAAGAATCAGATCTGGAGTCATTCACAGCCCTGAAAGTCTCCTTTTCTATTTGCTGTCTTACAAGAGTCACTCTAAGTTATCACGATGGGTTATTTTAACCTTGTGGTCTACTAGCAGGCACAAAATGCCTTCTAACAGTATAGCTTAAATAAAAATAAAATAGCTCAATAAGGTAAAAACTCCACAAAAGAAGGAGCAGAATTTAATAGAAATGAAATAAATCTTTAACAAGTCACCAAGAAAAAACTGTAATAAGGATCTTTATGATGCAGGGAAAGATTTTCCTCATCTGTCCTTGTGGCAGCAGAAACAGATGTTAGAGGAAGTATTCAGATGTATGTCTAGCTGTTCACCACAGTCGTGTGGATGGTCTCTGCATCAGCTGATGGAGGAATCTAAGCAGTGATGGGGGGGAAATTCCCTCATCAAACAATATGGATGCATTAGCCGGAAGTTTAACATCCGAGCAGCAGTAACGTTCAAATCGATTTCTATTTTATATTTTTATATACAACGCCAAATCACAACAACAGTCTCCTCAATGTTCCTTCATGGTCACGTGTCCGGGTTCATGCTGTTATTCCAGTTCCTCAGTTCCTTCTTACCGCTTGGATTAACGTCCCTGTCCACCCAAAAACTCCAAAGGCCTGGTACCCACACTGTGTCTGTGAGGTGTGAGTGCAGCCATGTCTCCATGAAACACATCAAACTACACTCATGATGAGTCTCTATCAGCTCATCCATGTTATTATCCAAGAAGCTCACATGGTTTCACCTCAGGGTAAAAACACAATGAGTAACTAAAATGTGTTTTATAGGCTTAAACAAGCTGCTGTGATAGGCCGACACTCTGCACACAACGAAACATTTCTGTGGTTTAAAGCAGCTGTCTTTCATTTCTTTTTCACCACAAGTGATCAGTTCAGTTTTCCGGTGTGTAATGAGGATTCCAGCTGTTACGGCCGACCTACAGTGGTTTTATTATCGAGTAAATGGAGTGCTCCAAGGCATTGAACCCAGGCTGCTAACCTGCTGCCTCCGTGGATGTTGGTGCAGGTCTTGGCTAACTGGACCTCATCCACACTTGGCTTTATGTTTTTTCCCTCCAGAACAAGAGGAAGGTTTTGTGTGCAGAATGCTGAAACACCTTTCCATTCACAGAGAGACGGAGGGAACAAACTGGCTGCTCTGCGCGCTGCAGGAAGCTCTGCATCTGAAGTCATGTTTCTGTAGATTAAAACAAACTCAAATCTTTTTTCTTGACCTTTTAATCCCTTCAACGCTGACATGTTTCAGAGAGGAAGCTGCAGGAATGAGCTGCTGCAGAAGGTGAGTCGGTCACTTCCCACCTCTGCAGACTGGAGTGGATAATTTATGTCTGGTTATGTAATGGCTGTGTGTGCCACTTGGCTGCCTTCTGCCACGCTACTGGTAGTGCTGTAGACTGAATGTGTCGGATCTACTGGTACTCCACGCTGCATACTGAGGCTCTGGGCAGGAGGAATTGTTCCCATCCTGAGTTATGGCCTGTATGTCCTTCTCTAACTCACTCTGTTATGGAGCTCTTTGTGTCTTTATGTCCTCTATATAAACTCAGAGGGGACCAGTTTGGACTTTGGAGCAGTAGAAATGTTCAGGATGTTCTCTGACAAAGAAGTCACATGTGAGAAGCACGTGCAAGAAGGATGGTGCTATGTGACCAATAAGAGAACAATCAGGACCCTGTGGGGTCTCTACCTCCAGCTTCATTCTTTGCATTGTTTTCTGGGTCTCATTTACTCTTTTTTAGTATTTGACAGATTTCTGGACTGATAGCAAGCAAAAGCCAAATTCTCCTGAATGTATCTCATAAAGCTTGAGGCTCTTCATCCTTCCTTAGAGCTGATGCTTTGGGCGTCCCCTGCAAAATCAATTCTGACTTCTACCTGACTTGCAGACAGGCACACTAACCCCTGATCCTCATGTCTGTGTCACCAGAATACATGAATACAAATGAATGTACAATATGTCCCCCGCCCAAAACAACAACAACAACAAAAGAAAAACAAAGATTAAGAGAGAGGAGTCAAAGCGTTTGACAATATGAGACATTATCCATCCAGCCATCTTCTGGTTATCAAATTCAGGTGTCCCAGGGCAAGGTGGGAGGGCTCACACCGGACAGGTCACCCATCTATCACAGGCCTAACAAAACCAGGAAAAAACTAACAAAGTAAACCAGGAAGTAACCAGGAGACTAACATGAAACATAATGACATAGACAGGACAAGAAAAAAGGCATGAGAAGTAAGAAAACACAAGGGATGATTAAAAAACTAATGGCAACCATGGCAACCATAACAGCTCACCAACAAAGCACCCCAAAGTGACTCATACCTCATGTGACCTGGGTTATTCAACATACAAGATATTAAAGATATTGACTCCTGTTAAATGTGTCTGATAGGGAACATCATCGGCTCCGGGATCTTCATCTCTCCTAAGGGTGTCCTGGAGCACTCGGGCTCGGTGGGAGTGGCTTTAGTGGTCTGGGTGCTGGGAGGCGGCATCGCTGCGTTGGGCTCCCTCTGCTATGCTGAACTGGGCGTCACCATTCCCAAATCTGGGGGCGACTACTCCTACGTCACAGAGATATTTGGAGGTCTGACGGGGTGAGTGACCCTTTGTGTGTCCAGTACTCTTCACTGAATTAGGATTAGGATGATGGAAATCTAAATGTCAGGGGCCTGAGACTAACCTGAGATCGCTATAAGTGCTTTTAAGTTCAAATGTGGAAATAACATAAAAGAGAAAAGGAGCAAACTCTTTGCCACAGTACTGTACAATAAAGAAATATGACTTTTTATCAGGGTTAATGCCAGTAAATAACTTTTTTGACCAATGTAGGTCAGTCTGCATGGACAGGTAATGGATGTAGCTTCATACTACACATGGAGACAGATATGGAAGACATGAATTAGCACAGCTAACCAGCAGGTTCTTACCATCAACCAAACATTTACGTTCTGCCGTCATACAGGCAGGTTGTGTACCAAAAACTTTCTGAGTTGTTGTTCATGTAAATTTTTCTAGTTACGACACTTCCTTGGAAGGACGCAGACTCATTAACTCGAATGTGTGTAGCAGAAGCGTCTCGTTGTGGTGGATGAAGGTGATGCCATCAGGACGCTGCTGCTGCTGCTCGCTTCACACCCCAAATCAAACTGGAGGATGCCCTAAAGTGGTTCATGATACAGAGAGATATTTCGCTGCAATAGAAACCCGTTTCAGTCCTGTCAAAGACATGACGAACAAAAGGAAACAGTTTGGGCCACAGAGCCCGGTTATTCTGGACTGTCTTACGAGTGCCATGAAGACTCCAGAAGTCTAGAGGTTCTTTAGCTGCACTCACACTGGACGTGGTCTTTTTTATATTCACCAGTGAAATCCACGGCGAGGGCTTTGCCTCGTGTTTTGCTGTCCTGCTGAGTTATGGGGAGTTTCTGAATCTGTGTTTGTCACTGAAGCTCCTTCTCTCTTCCAGATTCCTCCTGTTGTGGAGCGCCGTCCTCATCATGTATCCGACCACGCTGGCCGTCATCGCGCTTACCTTCTCCAGCTACGTACTGCAGCCGGTCTTCCCAAACTGCGTTCCACCGTACATGGCGACACGGATGCTGTCTGCCACCTGTCTCCGTGAGTGATAACTTTATCAAACACACTTTGATCAGTGTGAGGCCAGTTCATCAAGTCAGAAGAATTGCTTCATTGTTTTGTCTTCTGTGGAAAACTTATAAGGTCGATCCTTCAGGCCCACAGGAGATGCAGTACCAATCGGGATGTATATAACAGGCAACACCTCGGACGCTGTAGTGATGAAACACGTTTCCAACCAAATTCGTTGTCCCAGAAACTTTTTCTAAAAGGTGCCTTTAGACTGTTTGATTCAAATGGCAGATTTTCGTGGCGTATCAGAATATACAGACACCTCCATTAATATTTGTTGTACCTCAACCAAGATCCTTTTGGTATCCATCAACAGGCTTCTGGTATAATTCTGGTGACCGCTCTTCTTGGAAAAGTCAGTAGAGTTCATGTATATTGTTTGGTTTCCTGTCACAGACTCAACCGTTAAGCTTATACCACAAATTTTCAGCAGCGTTGAGGTCGAGGCTTTGGGAGGCCCATTCCATAAGCTTAATGCTAACTTGGTTTATCCAAATGCAGTGTTTGGGATCATTGTCCTGTTGGAACCCAAGACTGTGTCCAAGTTTCACCCGTCTAGCTGTTGGTTGGAGAAGTTAAAGATTGTGGAGGTAGTCCTCCTTCTTTATTCCATCCACTTTGTCTAATGTACCAGAACCACTGGCAGTGAAACAGCCCAGAGCGTGATGCTGCCACCGCCATGCGTCACAGCTGCAGTATTCTCATGGTTGAAAGCCTCACCTTTGCTCCTCCAATCAGCTCCACCTTTGTCTCGTCTGACCATCAAACTTTTCTCCAGACGCCGTTTGGCTCGTCCACGTGGGCAGATTTCAGTTGAGCTCGTTGATTTTGGAGCAGGAGCTTCTTTCTTGGTCCATGGAGATGTGAGACTGGCTTCACTGTGGAAGTGACACTGGTGTTCCAGCAGATTCTAGTCCAATGGCAGGCTATGTTCCTGAACATAACATAATAATGGCCCGGGTAGTTCCTGAACATCCTAACCAGTTTCCTGTCATCTGAGGGGTCTGGGTGTCTCCCAGACCTCAGTGGGGACAGATCTGAGTAACTTGTGTGATCTTGGATCCTTGCTCAGAAACGGCTCAGAGAGACTTTCCCAACTTGTGTAAATCTGCACTTCTGCTTTTCAGATCTTCACTGAGACTGGCTGGACTTTCCCGTTGTTCCCAGTATTGGTCAATCCAGTGAATGCTGTCAAACAAATCCTTTTTATGCTGCAGAGAGAATCTGTCAGCCGTAATTAACCATGATCACTAATGAGAAGCTAACAGGCCTCGGCCAAGTTTAAAGACATTATAGAACCTCCAACATCATTTATCACAAGCTTTCAGCATGTGCACGTAAACATCAAAATCAATTCAGACTTGAGCACCCAGATCCTGTTTTTAAGTTTTTTAAAACTGTCCATCCTGGAAGAAGAACCGCTCAAAGAAATCATTAAAAGCCCAAAATGACTGTGAGGTTCATGCCTGTGATGAGTGGATGGAAACCTCTGACCTCAGCTGTGTCCCATGATACTGCTGCTCAGCATTCATCTTTAGAAACAGCTGTGCTGATCAGAAACATACTGGTTGCTCTTTTTAACAGAGCTTGAATGTGTTTCCAGATTTGGGGGATTTTGTGTGGAGCGGCCAACGGGAAGAATGAATAAGGCAGAAATTCTGTGTAAAAAAAGCCTTTAATAAAAAAAATCACATGTTCGGTGTGATGCAGCGTGGAGAATTACGTCATGGAGCTGCAGATTGCGGCTTGCGAGTCTGCCGTGCTGCTCGTTGTGTGCTCATCTTCCCTCTGTGCCCCAGAGAGCAGTGATGCAGCATTACTTGAATGTCAGAGGAGAGTAAAGTGTGTTAAAATGCTTCTAATAAAAAATGCATTGGAATCCTGGAGGAGGAAGAAGAGCAGGACCAGGAGATGAGATGAGCTAAAATCATTTAAACCCTCCGAATCAAAGATTATCCATGTTTTGTCTGTCAGTGGGTCCATTATTCAGCGTCATGTGTGTGGCAGTTTACAGTTTCTATAGAGCGGTTTGGTGCTCAGGGTGTGAATGAACTGAAGAAGCAGCAGCAGAGGGATGTTTGTTTCACATTCTGCTTGAAAGCAAACAGTTTGCACACAGCTGAGTGTTTATAGCTGCTCTGAAAGGCTACACTCCAAAGCAGAGTCAAAAGTCTGCCTTCATAGAGAGCGACAAAGTGCAGTGAATGGTAGAAATGAGCATAATGGCACACACTTTTGAACAAACCCTCGTCGAAGGCTTTCATGCTGTTAAACTCAGTTGTTCACACATGAAGTGAGCTCTGTGTAAAGAACGAGAAGAAAGACGGCGAGAAAAGTGACCCGGCTGCTTTCTCTGCTCTTCGGCTCTGCAGATTTTCTGCCCTCTCACGGCTGTCCAGCATTTCTGTTACACAGTTCAAATCATGGCAGTTTCATGTATTTATAAACTGTGTATAAAAGTGCACTTAAAGTCACACGTGATTGGTTTTGGGAGGTCCGGTCATGAAACCTCAGTGCTGAAATTTTGGTCACCGTGTGTGTTATATGGAGGTAGAAGTGACAACAGCACAGACACAACACAGTTAGCTGAGCGAAGTCTGTCTATAGAGAGCAAAACTGTGTTTGTATCAGCTGCAAACATCTGTTTTTCTGCGGTACTTTGAACTTCGGACATCAGAGGAAGTGCAGCTCTTTTAACAAAGCCAGTTTTTTATATACATTTGTACTCCAGCACATAACAACAGGAATCTAATAGATGGCTGTAAACTGTCAGTACAGGGTCATTTCCATGCTACCTGGACCTTTACAAAGACTGTCTGAATGTCTCAAACAGTTACTGCTTGTCAGCACTGAATTAAGCTGTTAGACACATTAACATGGAGGACATAAGCTAACTCTCTGGTCCCATTCCTTTCACTGTGAAGTTGTCCGTGAGGGGACTGTCTCCTCCTGGGTTTGGACTGATGACCTTGGCTTGTTAGGTAGATGTGTAAGCTACTACACTATGGAGTGACTGGAAAGGCTGGCTATAAAAACTCTGTAAGTTCACTAATCCAGTGGGGTAAAATAAAAACTCTTAGATCTGAGAAAAAATCTTAAAAACAAGGTGTGACTCGAAAAATTCAGCTGTTTTTATCAAGAATTGATTCAAAGATAGCGAGTGTCATTAGACGTTTAAGGACAGTCAGTGAGGACGACAGAAGAGCCCGAGCAGAGGTCACGACCCCTCGGGCTGCCTAATTGGTTGATGTCTTGTAACCGGCTGCAAATGCCTGATCAATGAGTAAATAACGTCTGAGCTGGAATCTGAAGAGAGACAGCTGGACTCCTGACGCCCTCCTTCACACTCGTTCTTGGAACGGGATCCTGAAACGTGAGCTCGATCCGGCCTCCTCGGAGGGTGGCCGAGGGGCACCCAGACGGTTTTGTTCGCCCTTCGCAACGGAAGTGGTTTGTTTTGTGTGGCTGACAGCCTGCCTTTGTGCCGGAGAGCGAGGCCACCATGAGAGCGAGCAGGGGAAAGCCGCTGACAGTGATAGACGAGGTGAAACAATCACGCCCTCTCTCACTCGGCCTTTTCCCACATTCCTGCCTCCCAGGGTAACCGGCTGCTGCCGCCCACTGCCGGTGAGAGCACCCGCACTGGGACCGCGGGATGGGGACCAGATACTGCTGCTGATCTTATTAAAGGAGCACTCCACCAGCTTTATGTGTTGATCTCAGTCCAGACCAGCAACCTTTGGTCAGTCTCCAGTGATGTCCAGCTCAGTCCCAGTCAGACGGGGACTGGTAATCCAAACCTGTGTTGTCCTCTTACCCAGACAGGTCTTACTCCAGGAGGCCTTTCCTCCTTGCCTTGAGGAAAGGCCATCACTAGCAGCTTAGAGGTTCCACTCCAGATGTTTCTGTCTGGATTGACTTCCATAGCCTTTTGCTTGACTCTCAAAGAAATCAGAGTTGTCCTTCCCCCCGATCAGGGCTGTCAAACATAAGCCCCGAGGGCCCACCATAGGGCTTTGGGAAATGTGAAGGAGGGCTTAAATTTTAAACTTTTTTCCTTCATTATTCTTTAACTCTCAGCCCAGACATGGCTCCACAGAGCGGTGACCTCCAGCATGCAGCTGTGAACAGGAGCACCTGAGCCCAGAAGGATTGAGCTTGGAGACACGTTACTGCTTATTGGTGCTTCATTTAAAAGTCTCATTAATGTGTGGAGGTTATTTAGCTGTGCAGAAAGAAAATAACAAATCCTAAGCATTCATTTCCTGAGGAGAGCTTTCTGCAGTAATAAAACGCCCTCCCCCCCTCAGAATCAGCTGATAGTTTTTGATCTTTAATGGAGACGTGCCAAGTTTGACCTTTAAACTGTAGAGATGTTCTGAGCACTCTCTGTCCTCCCGAGTGTGTCGTTAACGAGGTTCTGTGCTCGGCTCAGTGCTGCTGACCTGGGTGAACTGCTCCAGCGTCCGCATGGCCACCAGGATCCAGGACGTCTTCACGGTGGGGAAGCTGATGGCGTTGGGCCTCATCATTGTAGTTGGTCTGGTCCAGATCTTCAATGGTAAATCTGCCAGCCCTCAACAGATCTGACACTTTTCCACTTCCTGAGGTAAAGCTAAAAGCTCTGATGTCTCATGTAACCACCAGGAAACTACGAGGCGCTGACGCCTCAGGTGGCCTTCTCTCTGGAGAGGACGCCGTCGGTTGGGCAGATCGCGCTCGCCTTCCTGCAGGCGTCCTTCGCCTTCAGCGGCTGGAACTTCCTCAACTATGTGACAGAGGAGGTGGTCGAACCCAGACGGTGAATATTCACACTTCTCATCACCGTGGTTTTGCTTTCACAAATTATTGGGAACGTTCTGAAGATATGTAAGTGCCCAAACACGAGAACTTCATCCAAATGAAACTTTAAAGGAAACGTCAGACATCGAGGAAAATCAAGGAGACTGGAAAGTGAGAAACTAGCCTGCTTACAGTAACCAGATCACCACCAACTCATCAAAAGGTCCTACTTAGCAAATGAGATTGTTAATGTGCTGCAATTTTTTTTGTTCTGCAGATTAATCGACAACTGCTGAGACCAAAATATAATCTGAAAACTAATCTTGCACTTTTGTAATCCTCCGTCAATCAAACCAAATGATGTCTAACACTTCCTTTAATGTTTGTTTTTGGCTGCTACAACTTTCTTTTTTCAGCAGAGTGATGCTCCATGATCCTCATTATTTCTCCGTTTTTATTCACCACGACCGTGTTAAATAAGACGTGGTAACACTTTATAAAAACCGGCTGTGAGGCTTACAGGTTCACACAAGAACAACAGAAAAATGACATCTAGTAGGAAAGAATGAGGCTTAAGGTCATTGCTGATGAGACCTCACAGGGTTAATAAATGGAAAATTTCTAGTTAATTAACTTTTATGTTCAGTAATAGGTAAATGGATCGGAAACCATACAGCTGGTGTACATTGATGAGTCAGAGGGACTTCTGTTTCCTTTTGTCTGCCCCTCGGCTCTTCACTGTTGGAGTTACTTAAAAAAGTAATGTATTACACACAGGACCGATGCTGAAGGCCTGTGAGGCCGCAGCAGTTTTCATGTAAAATAATCATTTAACTATTTATTATTTTATGATTTTTCCACTGCTTGGAACAGTACTACAGTTTAGTTAACTGTCAGGTTGCCATTTATCACTGATGGTTATTACAAAGTGTTACCAAATATGTGAGTAAAATATAGATATATGCAACTTCCTTTAAAGTGGATCCTTTCTGCTCATTTCCATGTTTTCATTCTTGGACTCTGCTAGAGGAGCTTTGCATGAGTCACAGTTCAAAATAATCCTCCTCTGAGGGTCTCTGTGTTGCAGACCCTCAGCTCATCCTCTGTCTGAAACAGACGTTTAGCTCCTCCCCTTTTAAATCAACTTTCTTCTGATCGGTTGATGGAAAATTGGAAGAGAAGTGGGTGGGGCTCTTTGCCTGAGATGATCAAATTAGGGACATCCCCTCTCCGTGACATCATACAGAGCTAGGAGTAAAAAAAAAACTGTGAAGCCTGAGATTCTGTCTCACAGGGACTTCCTGTGCAGACATTCATCTAAAACTTTAATTTCATGCTCTACAGTAAAAGTTTCACAGGTTAGAGTTAAAATATATTAGTGCTTTTTCTTAAATCTGTAAACTTTGTAAAGTATTGTATTATTTAATTAGTTAAGTCTGTTACTGTTAATGTCTTGGAGCAACCACATAATTTCCTTGGGGATAATTAAAGTATTCCGAACATGCACCACAGGGACGTGCCATATATGACGGGAAATAAGCCGAATATTTCCACTTTGATAGGAGTCTGCTGTCTGGTGGTCAGCTCACTCGTTTCAGTGAGCTGACCACCAGACCTTCCTGCTTGAAAAGCTCATCCCTCAACTTCACATGTGGTTGTAAATGTTTTGGTTTGGACTGTGTCGTTTGTGCATGGTGCGTGGCCTCGGTCAGGAATCTACCTCGTGCCATCTACATCTCCATCCCATTGGTGACCTTTGTGTACACGCTCACCAACATCGCCTACTTCTCCTCCATGTCGCCCGAGGAGCTGCTGTCATCCAATGCTGTGGCTGTAGTGAGTAACATGGAAATCATGGTCTCGATGTCCAACTCTGCTGAAAATGACGTGTTCATGCAACCAAACTGCTTTTTAAATTGTGTTTCGAGGGGAAAGGTAGAAAGGGAGCAGTCATGTGTAACACAAAGACAGACAAAGCCTGCATTTGGAGACGTAGCCTGATGAACCAGGTAAAGTTAACCACTATTAAAGGGGTAGGCCCTCCCACAGCTAAATTTACACATTTTTACTCTGACATGTTGTGCTGGTTATGCAGCTGAGTTAAATCCCCCAGTGTTGGAGAGACCACCACATACTAAATACCCTATAAAATACATTAACATCTAGGATTGACAAAGTAGTCAAATATGCACACACAGACTGAAAACCCTCCCACAACACATTGTAAAACCTTTACACGTATACATGCAATCAGTAACCAATCAGTGTTAAGCTTTGGTTGTGGAGAGGACTCAAAGTCAAGAAAACAAAACTCAACAAAAAGTGTCTTCATATCCCAACGTTCTGATGAAAAAGAAAGTTTGGTTGATTCTGACTGAATCAGACTCATGGGTACCTGTCCCTTTGTTCCAGTGTGCTTAAAAGTGAGGCAATCTATTTCAGCTTAGCTCAGCCAATCAGAGTCTGCGGGAACAGATTAAAAGAACACCGCTGTGGTCTGAGCGTGTTGGTCAATCTTTCTGTTGTTCTGCTCTCCAGACATTTGGTGAGAAGCTGCTGGGAATGTTCTCCGTCATCATGCCGATCTCTGTGGCTCTGTCTACCTTTGGAGGAATCAACGGCTACCTGTTCACGTCTTCCAGGTGAGCCGGACTTCCTGTTTTTCTGTGGTTTTAAATAATGACCCAGCTCTGAAGCAGCTGCTAAGTTCGGGCTGGTTTTCCTATCAACAGGTTGTGCTTCTCGGGAGCTAGAGAAGGTCACCTCCCCAGCCTGCTGGCCATGATCCACTATAAGAAATGTACGCCCATCCCCGCCCTGCTCGTCTGCGTATGTACACATTGATATTACAGAAGTCTCAGTTTCAGTGCTTTCTACACATAAACAGTATTTTAATTGTTTTTAACTGCACAGTGCTGTTTTTAAGTATTTTTATAAAATTTCTCCCTAACTCTGTGAGCTTTAAGTCCCATTACCTCTAACCCTGAACCCAGCGCTATCAGCGTATCAGATTTGTAGCTTTTAAAAAATCAAACAAAGTCAAAAAGTGTTTGCATATTTAAAAAAATAATTATTTTCTTTTCCTCCAGAACCTACAGCTACGGTTAAATAGATTTCCACAAACAGATGTGTCAGTCTGCAGGAGAGTGACCAATTTTGGTACCAAAGGTTTTTAAAACCTTTTTTTAAAAATGTAAACAAACTGCTTGTGTGGACTCCCTTCTTTAACCAGTTTGGGGGTTTGTCCGGGACAAAAGGAGCTGAATTGGGGAGGCACAGTGTTGTGAAAAAACTTGGCATGGTTTCTAAAACAAGTGTCCATAGATGGCAAGAGAACCTGTTACAATAGCTAAACAAAGGTAAACAAAAAGAAAACGGTCAAATTTTTCTTATTATTTTTCTGATTTCTTGTTTTTCTTATAACTCAGAATAAAGCCACATCCTGGTTTAAGCGGACATACAGCGAATATAGACTTAAAATGTTAAAGTTGGTCACCAGATTGACTTTGCTGGGTGTTACCAAAGTGGCCCGTCCAACCAAAGTCTGCATGCGGGAAAAACTTTCAAAAACTCTTCTTCAGTCATGTTCACGCAGCCACGTCTAACCTTGTGTTACAGTGCACAGCCACCATCATCATACTCTGCATTGGAGAGACACACAATCTGATCAACTACGTCTCCTTCATCAACTACCTGTCATACGGTGTTACCATCGCAGGCCTGCTGCACTACCGCTGGAAGAAACCCAACTTGTACCGACCCATCAAGGTGAACCCAGCAGGCTTCTACCATCTGTTACCTGTTAACTGTTCATATCTGCAACTCGTCAGGTTTCACTGACTTCCCATCATGTACTTGCTGTCTTCTACAGGTGAACCTGCTGGTTCCTGTGTGCTACTTGATGTTCTGGGCAGTGCTGCTGGGATTCAGTCTTTACTCTGAGCCAGTGGTTTGCGGTGTTGGACTAGTCATCATGCTTACGGGTGTACCTGTCTACTTCCTGGGTGTGCATTGGAAAGAGAAACCAAAGTGTATCTATAACTTCATTGGTGAGTTTCTAAAGAAATTACTTTGTAGGGTTTAATTTGACTTGTTTTAATACAACTTGTGATTTTATCTTTCTGCAGAGAGGGCGACACATGTGGGCCAGAGGTTGTGTTTTGTGGTCTTTCCTCAGCTCGACCCCATCGAGCTCGCCAGTCCTCCGGAGTGGACTGACCGCTCATCAGGCAGGGGAAGCGTGTCTGTCAATTCTTAAAACTCTTATCTGGAAACAAAAAGATCTTCTGGGGTTTTTTTTATCCTGTTTTTACTGATCATCAAACAAGTCCAGACACCTGTTCCAGTCATGGGAGCTCTGTCTGATTTTTGAACCTTTGAGACTCTGATTTTTGTTTTTCTAAACTTGAGTGGAATGCTCGCTGTTCTGTGTGGGCTGCGTACAATTTTTTTCTCTCCATCTACTTTTCTACTAAGTCTTCAAGTACACCATCCTAATGCCAACAGTTTCACGCCGTGGACGGACTTTTTATTTCCACTTTGGAACCATCTGTTCCTCCTTTGGTAACACGACAGAACAGTGACTCTCTCTGAATGTTGCTGGTATTTTATTGTGCCTTCAGGTCTTTTCACACCAAGTTTTTCCTACAGTTGGAAAACTGCAAAAAAAACTTGCACATTGTTTGTTAAAGTCACTAAAAACAACAAACTCCTTTCTCATTTTCAGATCCATCCATGCCACCAGTATGTCACGGGGCTCTTTTAAGATACACCAATAAAGAAGTTATCCTGGAACAGCAGGCTAGATGCTTTAGATTTGGCTAGATTTAGAACCTAGGCTGAAGTCAAAGATAGCTGTTGTGATAAATTTTGTTTTTTTTGTCTGTCTTCTTGGATATTTGCCCCATTTATTTTCATTTGCCTGAGCAAAATTTTTCTTCAGAACAATCTACTATCTGCTGATTAGTTCCCATGCATTAAAAATGAAGATTTTACATGTTTAAATGGGGAAAATGATCCACATTTGGAGGCAGGAGGCGTTGGCAGCGGCATTAATCATTTCGCTGCTCACAGTTTGAGTCCTGGGAGAGATTTTTTTTCCTTGCTGCTCTAATAAAGTGGACTGATTCTGCTTTTCCTTATTTGTAGTCATACATCTGCTGTGCTGGAAGTTCATATGAAATATGGGAAATTTGGGAATGGCACACACATGGCTCTGTATGATGTCAGCAAGCACAGATATTCCTAATGTGGCCATCTTAGACCTAAACTCCACCCACTTTCTGTTCAAACCTTCTATTTGGGGCAGCCAATCAGAAAAAAGTTACTGTCTTGTTTCAGACAGTGAACGAAATGTGGGGCTTCACCAAGGCCGTGCATAAAATAAAGGATTATTTTACTCTAGAAGAGTCCTTGACTGTAAATATGGAGCTGCAACATTAATAATAACACCTTCTCGTTGTCCCAAGGAGTCACCACAGCAGATGGAGCTGCATATTTCAATTTGGTGAAGCTGCAGCCCCCACCCCCCCATTAATCCAGGTTTGGGATTGGTATAATCTTAACCCTGTAGGTTTGTAGCTCCTCCTCCTGGTCTTGAACCAGGGAGCTTGTGTGTGTAAGACAAACGTTAAACCACCACATCAGCCCCCAAACTGTTACATGTTAATCAGAATGAGTTACAGATTTTACTTTTTAAATAAATAGAAAAGTAACGTTAGGAAAGGATGACATTACAGACTGTGTGCAAGACGTCAGAGTAGGTGTTCAGTGAAAATTTCAGACTTGGTGTGAAAAGCTCTTTATTTGGTGAAATGTGTATAAAATGTGGTGTATTAACTGATTCACTGTTAGAGATTTTAATATATTTGTGAGTGCCTTTTTGCTTTGTTTGTTGCATAGATTGTCTGAGAATTACTTTGGTGTCCTGTTGACTGTTTCTGTGTCACTATAAAAAGAAACCTGCTGTAAATAAACCAGACGGAGCACAAAGCACTGGCACATCCAAAAGACCGAGGGCAAACTCAAGCTTAAAAAATGTTGCTAACAAACTAGTTGTGCTCACGTTACCTGCTGCTCTCATGGATGGATCACACGATGCTGTGACCGTGAGTGCATTCAGACATAGGATTTGTGTAATCCACAGCAGTCTAACACGCTGTGGCACTTTATGTTATGCATGTAAAGTATTGCTAATGCAGGATGTTACTGAGACAGAATTGGCCCTTCTTGCAGTCACATCTGCTGGTCAGGTTGGAGCTGTACTGTTAGCAAAGCTTCTCACCTTTGCTAACAGTACAAAACCATCTTTCTTCAATTTCCTGCTCTGTGCAGTTTCTGATTATGCAACGTGTTATTCTAAGAAACTGTGAACAAGACCCTCTTTCAGTTCTAAGGTTTTCTGGATTAGGACATAAAAAATCATCTGGTCTTTAGCAGGTTCTAAACATATTACACTGTGTCAGCAGCACGAGGCAGCATGCAGAAACGGGCCTCATGCATTCAGCAGCTTCGAGAAGCTCCTTTAGCAGTAATAAGTTGCAGTGATGATTTCCTGTGTGACTTATCAGTCTCTCACATCACTGTGGAGGAGTTTTGTTTTCTTTGCCTCATTGAGGTTTGCAGCATTAAGCTCTTTGAGGACTGGACTTTGGACCGTTGCAGCAGCTCGATGCTTTTCTTCTTCAGCCGTTCTGCTGCTGTGCTTGGGTCATCGTCCTGCTGAAGACCCAGTTTGGTCCAAGCCTCAGCTGTGGGACACCCGGCCTCACACTGACTCTAGAATACTTTGGTATACAGAGGAGTTTGTGGTCTAATCAGATCATCATCCCTACACCACCATGCTGACAGCTGCTATGGGGTGTTTAGTTTTGTAAATTATGGAGAGATATCTCCACCTGTCCAAAGGACATTGTCTCGAGGTTTGTTCATTTTCAGCTTCATAAACCTGAGCCACGCTGTGATGCTGTCCCTGACTCTACTGAAGCCTGTAGAGTCAGAGATGGAGATCTTGATGGGGGGGTTTTCACCTCCAAACCAGCAAACTGCCACAACTTCAGCTTTTATAGAGGTGCTTACACCGGCTGAGGATCATCTACTCAGGTGCATCTGATTAACTCACCTTTTAATTCCTATGGAAGCAGTGAGGATGGACTTTTTCACACACTGCTTCTGTGTTTTGGCCTCATTTGTTCAGTAAATACTGACACAGTGTGATGTGTAATAATGTTCATCTGAAGCTGACCTAATTTTAAAACCTTCTAAGGACCAGCTGAGTTTTTATGATGTCTACCCTAAAATTAAAAGAGAGTGTACTTTCTTTTTATGACTGTGTGTTTTTCTGTGTTTGCTCTCAAGCAGCTGTGCTGTTGGACAATAACAGTACGAGGAAGCCTTAACATTTCTATGTGCGCCCTTTTATTCATGTGTTTTTTGTTACACCATTTAGTATAATCCACTACACTGTGCACTTAATGAGTCATAGTTATCCCAAATGATTTTTAATCCCTCAGGTTATGGCAATTTGCAGTGTAAAGCAGCAGGGATGAGAATTCACACCTCCAAGTCAGAGGCCATGGTTGTTATCCAGACGCAGGGCTGGGCTCTGTGCTGATGAGAAGCTGCAGTATCTTGTGTGCTGTTCTTGAGTAAGAGGAGAGCAAGAGACTGACGCAGCCTCTGCAGTGATGCAGACGCCGTATCGCTCCGTTATGATGAAGAGCCACAACAGATCAATGCAAGTCACAGAGGGACTAGAAATTACAAAATTAATATCATTTTTTATTGAATGAGACTTGAAACTAATGATTAAATCAGGAAGTCATCAGGAGCATGTTTGTTGCAGTCACAGAGAGAGGATGCTGCTGGCGGTTTTACCATAGACCCAACTTCAGGCTATATAATAATAATAATAATAATAATAATACATTTTATTTAAAAATAGCGCCTTTCAGAGCACCTAAGGACACTGTACAATAAATACACAATATACACAATAATAAGAGTAACAGATAAAAGTTAAAAGCATGCAGAGGTTTAAACATAAGCTATTTTAAACAGGTGCGTTTTGAGGGTGGACTTAAAAAGAGGGAATGAAGTATATCAGTAGAGGGGCCTAATTCTGTTCAGACAACAATAAAAAAAATCTAAAATCCAGCTGTATTCACTTTGGAAATTATAGCTGGTGTCTCCACTCGTATTGATACACACATTTTCATGTTGTAAATTTCTTGTAAAGCATTCGGTGTTTACAGTGGGATCATCACACTGGATGTTAACTTGGATGTGTGTTACTGCACTTTGAGAAAATAACTATAAATAAATGCAGAATGAGGCAGACCTGGACTGGTGGTGTCTGTCTCTCTGAGCTGTGCCGGCTGTGGATGCGTCACAGCTGCTGGGGTGGAGCCAAGAAATTATGGGGCAGGTGATTAAAAGCGATTCTGCATGGGGAAAAAAATCTGCTTTTATAAGATTAAAACGCAAGAGAAAATTCCAGAATAGAGAGCAGAGAGGCAAATCAACAACAGCAACAAAAAAGTTAAATATATTGATTAAATTTGTAATTTTTGTAACATTATATATTTCTGTTTCCTTAACCTCTGAGGTTTTTTGTTTTTGCTGAATTTTATTTTTATTATTATTTTTATTTAAAATGAAAACTATAAATATAGATTCCGCTCTACTGAAGGTGTCGCGAAGATGAACGACGTGATGACGTAGATACCTAAACAGGAAGTTTAAACTGCAGCACGCTTTATTCTTCCCCACATGAGCACGAGAGCCGCTGTCGTCAGCACCTGAGAACAAATGCCGGTAAAGATTTGATTTAAACGTAGAGATGACAACGTCTGTATGATCGCAGCTGTCGCTTCCGTACTAACGCCTGTTTTCAGCTCGTGACGGAAACACAGTTAAGCAATTAGCTAGAATGCTAACGTAGCTTGGCTAGCCGCTCTGCCAAACTCTGTGCACAAGAATTGCAGTTAAAACGTTTATCGCTTGTTCGCTATCGGAAAGCTACCAGAGAGCATGAAACTAACTTTTCTACAATAAGCATCTCAATAAAGTTAATTCGGCGCAGATAGTTAGCAGATAATTGAAAATATTCAAGTGAAATTCTAACTTCAGGTCTAATAATCTGACCAGGTTGTCGACCTGTAGGAGAAGCTAATTGATCCAAAGCAACACTAAAAGGTAGGAATGTTGTTATTTGTTTCAATGGTGTCAATTAATGCATTAAACATACTTCTTTCAGTTATATCCACTTGTGTTAGAACCGAAACCGCCTTAAATCAGCTGATTTTTTTTTTAAGGGAGTTTTGTGTTGTTGTGAAAATGCGGCTAAACATGCCAGCACCTCTGGATAGTTGAAGCCCAGCTGTTTAAGAGGAGGGTCTCTGACCGTTGGGTCCTGTGTGGTCTTGGCAGGACGACTGAGCCGCCACGATGGCAGCAGGCCGGCTGAGCTTCAATAACATCACCGCCTTGGCTCCCATGGTGCGAGTGGGGACTCTGCCCATGAGGCTGCTCGCTCTGGACTACGGAGCTGATGTGGTTTACTGTGAGGTGAGGACAGAGGCTGTATCCTTGGTGACCATATTTGGATTATCCCCTCTCTGTGACATCATACAGAGCAAAGAGTGGTGAAAAAATAAATAATAAATAAAATTATATTTATACAGCACCTTTCTAGACAGTCACAAAGTGCTGCACATAAGGTAACAAATAATAAAAGGTAAAACAGACAATATAAAACAGGCACAAATTAACCAAAAACTGTTTTAAAAAGAGTTTTGAGTTGTTTTTTTAAAAAAAACAACTCTCGAGTCCACAGTTCTTAATGTCTGAGGGAGAGGGCCACAGTCTCGGGGCCACAGTCTCGGGGCCACGGTGGCAAAAGCTCTGTCACCCTTAGTTCTCATCTTTGTCTGTTTTATAGCAAGTAAGCCCTGATCAGATGACCTCAGGGACCTGCTGGGGGCATCGGGCTGTGGCACATCAGAGATGCAGGCTGGTGCCAGTCCAGGCAAGGCTCTAAATGTCAAGACCAGGGTCTTAAAATGAACTCTTAAGTTCAACAGGAAGCCAGTGTAGCTGAAATAGCAACGGTGTCACATGTGAATACTTTGTTAAAAGCCTGGCTGCAGCATTTTGCACAGCCTGCAGACGATCCAGTGTGCTTAGACACATAAACAGTGAGTTACAATAGTCCAAGCGTGAGGAAATAAATGCACGTATAGCAATCTCCAGTTCAGAGCGAGATAAAATCGGGCTTAGCTTAGCCACATTTCTTAAATGAAAAACTGCTAAGATGGAGTGTTTACAGCAACCTGACGGAACTTGGGTCACGTGTTGACCACAAGAAGAGGGAAATGTTTGATAAGAAATAAGTAAAATCCGAATAGTTCCCCCTTGACCCTTTGGTGTCTGTTGCAGGAGCTGATTGACATCAAAATGGCCCAGTGTCAGAGAGTGGTAAACGGTAAGAATCTGTGCCCTTCGCTGCCCTTCATACCGGCTGTTCATTCAGACCTTTCTCATAACTGTGTGCATCAGACGTGCTGGAGACGGTGGATTTCGTGGCTCCGGATGACCGAGTGATGTTCAGGACCTGTGAGAGGGAGAAGGGCAACGTCGTCTTCCAGATGGTGAGACTGGAAGCTTATAAGCGAGCAGAATGGCATCGACGTGGAGAAACAAAATTACTTTATTGGCTTTGTGCTTATTGTTTGCTATGGAAACGATAAGTCTGATTGGTCCTCTGCACAGACGGGTCACAGGGTCAATCTCACATACTGTTTGACCCAAACAGTATTGAAGGATTAATCTTCCATTTATTATGTCAGACGTCTGTAGTTCAAAATTCAGGATTGGCACTTATTGTTGGGGAGGTTCAACGTGCTGTGAAGACATGAAATATGAACAGTGTGTAAGGGGACACCTCGAACAGTCTTCCTTTTGTCTTTCAGGGAACTGCTGACCCGGACAGAGCGTTGGCTGTGGCCCGACTCGTGTGAGTTCAAAGTTGACTCTTTGTGTTGCGAGTGAAGTGCTCGTGCCGTCAAGCTCTGCACCGCCTTCCTCGTCACAGTGACTTTAAACTTTGTGATAACAAGCTGCTTCCTCACAGGGAGAAGGATGTGGCTGCTGTCGACGTGAACATGGGCTGTCCAAAGGAGTATTCCACCAAGGTGAGTCCAGTCGCCCCCCACTGACGCTGTGACCCTCTGTCCCTGTGGCTGACCTCTGACCTCTGCTGTCCTGCAGGGCGGGATGGGAGCTGCTCTCCTGTCGGATCCTGATAAGATCGAAGCGGTGAGCTGTGAGCTAAGAGATCACGTCAGGATAAAAGGAATGTTTTTAATTCTGACTTTGGTCTTCACCTCAGATCCTGAGGACGCTCGTGACAGGAGTTTCCATCCCGGTGACGTGTAAAATCCGAATCCTGCCCTCAGTAAGACGTGAACGTTTCACTTCCTCACCTTCACTCTGTTATCTTATTCATAGCTGTATGTTTCAGTGTTAATGTGAGCTCACCCCTGTGCACTGTGGAGGGGGTTTCCCTTTACCTCGTATTTTAAGGTCTCGTGAGACCCCATCCTTAAAAAATGTGCCTTGCACCCTCTGCATGCACACAGCCCCACCTCTGCCCTGTTTGTTGCAGCATGCGGTAATATGCAGCAACAAATCTGCAAGTGCGTGTTTTACTTGCTGCCTTGCACCGTGCAGTCAAAGTGCTCGCTCAGAGACGCCCAGCTTTCTGTTTCGCCTCAGCTCTGCGTGTTTGTACGTCTGATCGTGGTTGGCTGCACGCTACACGCAGTTTTTAAATTATGGTTTCATTCATTAAGAGAACAAAGTTATCCAAACCTAGCTGCCCGTGTGCAAAAGTAACTGCCCCCTAAACCCGATAACTGTTCCAGCCTCAACACTGAGAAGTCAGGTGTTTGTGGTCCCTTCAGTGGGCCACATGTGCAGAAGAATACATGAGGAGGGGGTAAATACTTACTGCAGATGTTTAATCTTCGCTGTTCTTTGGTTCCAGCTGGAGGAAACAGTCAGTCTGGTCCGAAGGATCGAGAGGACGGGCGTCGCTGCGGTCGCCGTTCACGGCAGGTAAACTGCTTGAAAACTTCAGTTACGGAGAAGCAGAGTACAGTTTCATGCAGTCATTCAACTCGTATACATAATTAATTATAATGAGGCCAGTTCATCCTCTGATTGTCTTTGCATCTAAAATATGAGAAAGTTAGAAAAACATCTCATAATATTTTTAAAAAGAACTTTTACTGCACAAAACCAAACAACCGAACAATCTGTTTACGGTGCCAAACAGAAGGAGCCAATAAGGAGCCTGGAAAAGTCTCGAACTGCTTCCTGTTGGATTTCTTTTGGCTGTTGCTGACGGACGTCTGTGTCTCGTTGTTGTTCAGGTTTAAGGACGAGCGTCCCAGACATCCTGTCCACTGTGATTACATTCAGGCCGTCGCTCAGGCCGTCTCCATCCCCGTCATTGCAAAGTGAGTAACAGTCAGCTCCCGCTCATGTGTTTGAACGCCATTCTTGGCTTGAGATCGAGAGTTTGGCCCTGTTAGGAGAGAACGGCAGCTCCTCTGAGGACAGAGCCGTGTGGTTTCTGTCCTCAGTAAAGAGAATCTTAAATACCAGCGTTCCTAAACGCAACACTAAGACCTGGAGTCATTAAACCGTCCGCTGTCCTGTGTCTCCTTCAGCGGAGGCTCTCTGGATCACGTGAAGACCAACGCCGACATAGAGGAGTTCAGAAAGGCGACGGGCGCCTCGTCGGTGATGCTGGCCCGCGCCGCCATGTGGAACGCGTCACTGTTCCGCAGCCAGGGAGCGCTTCCTTTGGAGAAGGTCATGGAGGACTACCTCAAATACGTGAGTTTGAAGTGCAGCTCGTGAAGACGCAGAATAAAATTCTCTCTTTGGAGAAGCTTTGAGCACGTTTGGCGTTTTGTTGATTACCACAGATGTTGTTTGATGCTTCACAGGCGATTCAATACGACAACAATGCCTTCAACACAAAGTACTGTCTGTGTCAGATGCTCAGAGACAAGGTGGAGTCTCCTCTGGGGAAGCAGGTGCAGGCGGCGCAGACCAACGCTGAGATCAGGTGCAGCACTGTTTGTTTGTTTGCAGCAGTGTCAGATGTGTATGTACGTCGGGTGGGTGTGGTGTGATGTGGTGCTGACGTGTTGCAGCGAGGCGTACGGGCTGCAGGAGTTTTACCGGCAGACTCGGGAACAGCTGCAGGCTCGGAGGGACGCCCTGCAGAGCGGCAGCCAGCCGGAGCGACCCGTCACGGACGGAGACGTCACCACCATGGCCGTCAAGTTCGAACGGTGAGTGAAAAACACGTTTTCAGCTCCTCGTTTGCAGCTGGAGATGATTCTCATGGTTGACGCAGCAGCTCGTAGAGCCGGCCGTGAAAGGCCAGTGCACCACGCTTTTAGAGGCGTTGTGGTTTTCCAGAGACCTCAGCACAAAATATTTATGCAGTGTTATTTGATGAATTCATGCCACGACTCTTTTAACTGGAAATGAGCTTGTGGCTGATTTTTCCACCGTTGATAAACACGGTCTGGGGGTTCTGTTAACTTCTGTTCCCCAGTTTAACCTTAAGGAACCAGACCGCTTTATTTTTATCTAAAAATCAGGATTTGGCCGTCAGCCTGAAGACCAGCGGGCGGTGTGGACACGCAGCTTGTTCACGTCCACCTGCTGGTTATGTTTGGGCACCGAGAACTACTCAGTAGGTTCAGGGAACGTGTCACTGTTACATGCACCACACGCCGCCTCGAGAGAAAACGAGCAGCTGTAACGAGGCGGTACTAACTGACACCCCGGGGATGACAGCGGGCTGGACACCGCTGCCCGTCTGCCTGCGTGGACTAAAGTGAAACTTGGTGGATTTGATGTGTTTGGTTGCAGGAGAGAGTATCCTCCTCAAATCACTCCGAAGATGTTCCTGCTCGAGTGGAGCCGTAAGGAGAAAGTGGAGCAGCCGCAGTACGAGACGGTGAGCAAACGCAAAGCTTCACGTCCACAGAAATGTTCGCCTTCGTTCCTGAATGTGACGGCGTGAACGATTTGTGCGGTTCTAAGAGGTGTGTGTGTTTCAGGTGCAGCGCGCTCAGGACCGAGCCTTTCAGTCCACAGTGACCGTCGCGCAGAAGAAGTACAGATCTTCACTGTGGTGAGTACAAACTTCAGTGCTTCTGCTCTGTAGCTGTGTTCAGTCACAGCGAGCCGCTAATGTGAAAACACCAGCGAGGCTCATCTCTTTCCCTCCACACAACCGGCAAAGTTTCTTGTTGGGTTCTTCTGAGCAGCTCTGAAAGTCTCCTGGGTTCACCGGTTGTTGAGCGGTGGTTCAGGCTTCTGTTTTTGGACGGGTGGACTGTGCCGAGCTTTGGCTCAATCCTGGAGAACTCAGCTGTTCTCCTGCTTCATGTCCAGCTGACAAATCTCAAATCTGATTTTTAGCCTGCATGCAAGCCGTTTTGCAACCCACCTCCACCTTTTTCATTGATGCTCTTTTCTGTTGCTACATGCACTGAATTGCTGCCGTGTGATTGGCTGTTTGGATAGTTGCGTCATTTAGCAGCTGAACAGCCAACAGGGAATCTATACTCCTGAAGTAAGTTGTGAAGAGTCGGGAACGCTGAGGCGGAGCTGAAAGATGACAGGAATGGCGTCTCTGAGCCCTCTTTAAGCACCTCAGTGACAAAATGTCAGCTTGTGGAATAAACTGCACGGCTCTGATCCTCTGAGCGCTCCCGCCTCCTCACAAATATCTGTGCTCGCTCATTTCCTACGGTTATTGTGACGTCTCGTGTGGTTGAGCGCCCCTCCTACAGTTCTGACCACATTAGCTTCTCACAACAGGCACGACTGAAAGTGTGAAAATAGAAAGTTTCATACAGATTATCAAAAGTAGACTCGGTGTTGTCCCCGTCTGACACCAAGTGACTCATTTCGGCTCCAGATTTCATTTTGAAATGACACAAAGTAACTGAAGAGAATTAGAATATGTTTATTTAAAGACATCGTGAGGATGTTCTTCCAGCTCAGAGTGCGGAAACCCTCCAAGAAATGAGCCGCAATTGAAAATTTGATCGCAGTTGTGATTTCTTGAGTCTGCTGCGCTTTGGGCTAAAACTATCTCGCCGTCTTTCAGGGAAAAGTCAAAGAAGTTTGCAGAGCAAGCGGCCGCCATCGTCTGCCTGCGAGTTCTGGGAGTACCAGAGGGACGGATCGGCGAGGAAGACTCCGGCCTGGTCTGCAAAAGGAAGAGGGAGGGGAAGTTGAACGGTGCCGCAGAGGAAGAGAGGAGTAGGAAACGGCACGTAAGCGACGTCCTGCAACAAACCTCAGAGGTCGCTGTGGTAACGAACGGTGACAGTCACCAAGAGGCTCCGCCTCCGAGCCAGCGGGAGAGCCTGTGAGGAGTTTAACAGCTGGCAGTGACCTGCATGATCAGACATTTAACCCAGAAAGGAACTCTGAGTTTGTGCTCAGTTTTATTTTTTTTTATTATTCATCACTTCATCTGATTTAAACTCAAAGTAAATATTTTTTAAACCCAGCACGGCTGACATTCGTCTCACAGCTCAGGTCTGATCGTTTAGTCCCGTTAACCACGCCGCTCATCCGCCTCTGTCCTGTGGATGTCTGCACGTGTGCGGGGAGCCACGCCTCCTAATGCACGCGGTTAAAACCCATCAGAACTCGCTGGGTTTTATATGAAACGTCTCGCGCGTGGCGTAGCCATCACACGGTGTCCGACCTGCAGAACAGACGCTATCCAGTGTGAGAGCCTCGGGTGTTTGATAAGAGAAGATTAAATTAAACTCAGACCTCCTCCAGCTCTCTTCTGGGGTGGTGGGGAGGGCAAGATCTCTCCAGGAAGGGTCTCCTCCTGGGTCCAGAACACCTCACCTACCAGGAGGAGCGCCACTCTGTCTCTGAGGGAGAGCCCCGCCCCCTTCAGAAGAAGCTCATTTCTCCCGTTAGTAACCCCGATCTCTCCCGGCCACAGGTGAGGGTAACAACAACAATCAGCAGCTTCACCATTAGTTTCATCACTGCAGCTGCTCGTCTCCAGCCCGGGTCCTTATGATTTACAGACAAACGGCTGTTGGATAAAGGAAAGCTGGCACAAACATCGAGCTCCTACATGTGAGGCTTTAATGAAAAACCTCACCAGAGGTGCCACACGAACATTTCACACACGCGTCCTGCAGCAGGTGAGCGACGGTTTCAGGGCTCGCCTAAAATCTGAGTCAGATCCTGGAATAAATGCAATCCTGTGGCTGCTCGTTACTGATTCCTGTCAGTCTGGTGTGAGCTGAGTGGACGACGCTGTGCAGCTGGAGCATCAGAGCGTCTGCCTGTAGATGTCTCTGTGCTGGACAGGTGAAAGAAGAGGGCGGTGCTCAACTTTTCAATTCAAAGTTGAATCTGTAGAGCGTTGCAGAAAGCCGTTTTAACACCCGGTGCCTTACTCTGTCTTTTGTTCATGATTTGTGGAAGAGCCTCAACCGCACCGTGTGCTGATGGAGAAGACGTCTGTGATTTGTGCGGCTTCTCGCCTCTCGGTAAACACTGACTGTCACACTTTGTGAACTTGTTTTGATCTCATGATCTTCTTTGTTTTAAGGTATAAAATCTGCCAAATGATGTCATGTTTTATGTTCTTGCCAAAGGAACAACGTGTGCTTTTCTTTGTCTGCAAGTTGAATTAAAGCATGTGCAGCCTGGTGGATCTGTCCTCACAGAGCTCAGCTGTTCATAATGACATTTTGGACACTTTTCATTAACACTGGCTCAGGCTATGTTTGCCTCCATTAAAGAGGTCGTCTTTGTTAACCAAATGTGCATGTGGCTCATTTCCCCCTCAGTAATATCTGAATTTAATTGGATTTTAAACCCAGAACTTGAATCGCTTGTTTTGTTGCAGCAGGATTTCTGCTCGTGTTCAGAACTTTCTGCACAGTCAGATGAAAGAAAAATAATTATCAAACTAGCTAAACTCAAAAACATGACTGGCTACACAGCTGACTGTTTTTACAATTATTGAATCCAGTGATGAGGCACAGAAAGCTGCAGTTCCTCTAACATCCACTAGAGGCTCCCGCAGTCAGTCCATCCCATAGACTCCCATGTTAAAACTTTGCTGGAGATATGAACACGTTTACAGCCTGATACACAAACTTCGGTCTCTACAGGTGTTCTCTTTATAACACCTGTGCAGGTGGGGAGTCACTGTGTAAACTGCATAAAGGCTGAAAGTTCGAACTATTCAGGGCGTGGCCTCTCTGGCCTGATAGGCGGATGGTGACACAGGCGGCTGTAGCTGCTAGCTGTCTGTTAGGCTTCACCTCTGGTAACTGGAGTCCCTGAACTGGACCTCTGGACCGTGTTTGTGCTGTTTGGAGCATTTTTTTTTTTTTTGGTCATGAGTGAAATTCTATTTCCGCACTAATTTGCAGGCGCTCCCATACTGTTTATGAATGCAGCTCGTTCTCATTAGCTGATAAATGAATACTCCACACTGTTGTCTAAACATGGTCACTTCTGGGTCCCACTAACCAGCATGGTGGCAGCCAAAAATGTTAAAACGGAGGCTTTAATATTCACTCATGAACCAACATGTGAGCTGTGTCCATCTTTCACATACAGTCTATGCCTCTCCTCTTCTCACTGTTCTGATCTTTAGCAAACATGAGCATGACATTAAAGAAGAAAGATTCTGTGGTTTTATTAACTCGTATTTGATCAACTTTTGGTTCAGGACGTGCTCAGAAAATCTCAGGAGAACGCGATCAATAATTATTAAAAAATATTTCTCAATTTTCTGTTATTTGTGTCGACCTTCATCCACAGATCAGCACATCTCTGTGGTGTCGCTGTATGATGTGGAGGCCCAGGGATAACAATGCTCGGCAGTCCCTCATAAAGAGGGTCACCTGGTCGCCCAACCCACACCTGAACCTGAGGTCCGGTTCATGAACCGGCAGGTGTGAGTTTTCCTGGGCTGACTTCGAAATTCATGCAGTTTTAAAACCTTTAGCTTCCTGTGTGACATGTTTCAAGTAGCCTGGGCCTGTACTTGCTTCACCTGACCTCACCTGAACTCACCTGAGGTCAGGTGAGGTCAGAGCTTCTGCACGCAGAACACGAGCGTCACTACACAGGTGTGCCACATGGTGTTAACATAAAACCGCCCCTTGTGTTTAACGAGTCCCGTGAAGTCCTGAGCTGAACCTGTGAGGTGAAGACATCCTGCTGCTGACGTCAAATTAGGGCGGTCTGATGGTGCCTTCATGGGCGCTGCGAAATACGGTTTCCACCTGCTGATCTCTGGGAGGGGACTCAAAGAAGGTGCAATGTGAAGCTGTGTGTCTGAAAAAATGGTCATAATTAAGGAGAGGAACACCCTGTGGAGGCTTTCTAAAAGCACATGGCAGCTATCTGTCAGCTGCTCCGTGGAAAACAAGATGAAGTTGGGTGAGGCCACACAGGAAACTAACGTCTCACAGCTGAAAAAGGAAGTGCAAGGTTAGCAGCAGTGTGCATGGAGAGATACTACAGTGCTGCACTTTAAATATGAACACAGGAACTGCTACAGATCAGCAGTTTCTGACTACAAAAGCGGGGGAGCATATTTAAGTTATATTTCTGTTCATGAATCAATTATCGGATTATATAAAAAGAGACAGTAATAATAAATGCTCTGCTTACAAAAACAGATGTATTCTTACAGCAGCTGGAGACAAATGAACCATGTCTTAAAGATCTTATTTTGAAATTATAGCTCAGACATGATGAAACACATTAGCTGTTTTTAAAAGGAATTCGAGGGTTCTGAATATCTGACTGGTGTAATCTTTATTTTTATGAATTGAAAACCTGTTATGACACTAGTCATCATCTTCTATTGGCTGCTCTCTTCAGGGGTTGTCGCAGTCGACCATCTGCCTCCATCTTCTCCTATCCCAGCATGCTCTTCTGTCACTCCATCCCTCTGCATGTTGTCCTGCACTACATCATCGAACCTCTGAGGTCTTCCTTCTTTTCCTTCCTCCTTCGTTACTTTGGATGCTTGACCCCATCCAAATGGGAATCCCCTCCCATCACACACAGCACCACTTCATATGCTTCTCTGCTACTCCTGAATTCCTCATGCAGTACCACAGTTAAATAAATAAATAAATAAATAAATAAAAATACATTCTTTTAAATTGTTAAATAAATGGTAAAGTTTTTTTGTTTTCAGGGTTAACTTCCTGTTTGATACTTGCCACACCCATCTATGACATGCCACACCAAGATATCACAGCTAAGGTTTATTTAGAAAAAATAAACAAACATAAAAAGTAAACAACGTTTAGATCGAACTCTTTATTTCCACTTTTGGCAGTATATAAACCCTGCCCATTTTCACTTTTGGCTTAATGGGACCGTTTTCAAAAAGCCCCGGTCACGCGTAAACACGATGTATTGGGGTTTCCGAGGCGGCCGTGAAGGCAGCAAACGGATCAAGCTGGAGGAGCGTAAAAAGTGAACGCGAGCAGGAGCCGCGAGGACAACAAGTTAGCGCGGATAATGGGACCATTGTGCTCCAGCAAGGCAGACCGCAGGCGTGTTTACTGAGCCGTCACATGCCGCCGGCCAACTTTTAGCTCGGATTCAGTCGTCGTTTCGTTCGGCGGGTCAGTTAAAAACAGAGTTCTGCTTTCAGTCGGATGTCAGTGAGTGAGACAGGTCACTTTTAAAGACAGGCAGGCAGACAGGTCGGCTGCACGGCTTCCGCTGGGGGACATTTTCGGCTCTGTTCACTTCAATGTCCACAGTAAACTGCGCGGAGGAGCTGGACTTCAGACTCATCTTTGAGGACGACGGCAGGCAAACGGCAGGTACGTGTCATTTTCTCGACGTTAGTTAGCAATTTGTCGGCGGCGTCAAGCTAGAGCTAAAGGGGGCGCCACCGGAGGTGAACGGCTTTGGCCTTCAAAATAAAACACGGCACGAAACTGGACAGACTTTTGAAGCTGCCGCAAAACTTGTGTCAGATGTTCATTTTTATTTTGTGGTGACTATTTCTAGATTTTTTTTTCCCGCTGGGTTCCCCATAAGGTTTAAATCAGTATAATCAAGCCATTACGTTACATTTTTTTTAATAAATGTTCCACCAGTAGCAAGTAGACATTGGACTATCTGAGATGTTCTTTTACATTTCCTTAAAATGTTAGCCAAATATATACAATTCCTTCTCCTATAAAGTACTCTACTCATTTGAAATAGTCTCAAAACATATTCATTGTTTAAAATGTTAAAATGCTAAAATAGAAATATGAGCATGACTGGCACAGTTTTATCTCCATGCACTGTATTTTATGGTGTAATAATAAACAGCTTTGTAATAATCTACTAAATTTACTGTGTAAACTGTAGCCGTTTGTCTAAATGACAGATTTAATGACCTGTAGCTCTTTGTCTAATGACAAGGATTACAGTTCCCGTATTTCAAGCAGCTACGACAGTGATTAATGATTATTTTAGTCGGTAATCAGTTTATAATCCGAAAACAGTCCAGAAACACGTCACCATAGTCGAATACTTTGCGCGAATTTACTTTGAAAATCCCGACCGGATGTTGTGATTTTGTGTTTTGGTCGACGTGACACATCAGCTGTCTGCTGATAAATGTGGATCAGGAGGTGAATAGAGGGCCAAACCAGCTTCTTCACTTCCTGCCTGACTTATTGATAGACTTACCGATTAATCAGCAGATCAATGATGTCTGAACTGAAAACCATTAACAGATATTTTAACATTTACGTCATCTGACCTTTACTGCAAAAGCTCTTAATGGTGGCTTTTTTTAACATCTTATCTTCATTTTATTTTTCAATAAATCAATTTATGGAAAATAAGATTCAGAAAATAGGAGAAAAAAATCACAGAAACCTCACTTTACCCCAGACTTCAGCGTAAAAGTCAGAAATATCAACTTTGTTCAAACTTGATTTGAAAAAAAAAAAGGTAATCAGTTGACTCATCAAATAGCCAATGGGCAAACATTTATAACACATCGAAGTAAGAGGAAGTTGCAGTTTTGAATTAATGTCCACGAATAGCAACGTATGTGGCGTGTTTGTGGCTTTAAGTCTTGTGTGTGTAACCCGAAATCTATCGGGTGGTTTCCTGCTCGTTAAAAATTTACTCCCCACCAATCATGTTGGAAGGAAAATCACCAGATCGTCATTTTAAAAACCAAAATACAAAGGGAGGGTTTAATTCACTCATGCATAAAATACATTTGTTTATCAAACGGTCAGAAATAACAGGAAGATGCTTTTCACTATGATAACAAAGACGTCGCCCAAAAACTCTGATTTAAATGGAAAAACCCCCTGACTAAGAAGTCTTTTTGCAACGTTCCGGAAATTGAGAATTAGTCGTATTTTTAGTTTCTCGTGGCTGATATACTCATAACAGCATGCTGTTTAAATGCTTGGTTACTGAGGGGCAACCAATCAGAAAGGGGACTGGAATACACTTTACTTCTGTATGGCATCTGTCATAGAAATAGATGATGCCAGATATTGCAGCGCCTTTAGGCGACTGTTGTTGTGATTTGGCACTGTATAAATAAAATTGAATTTAATTGGATAAAATGTGAAAGAATACAACAGACGGAGCGTAGACTATAGCTGTCTAATATGTCTAACACTTGAAGAAAGTACGCTTTGTTTGGTTTTCTCCAACTTCATTTATTAAGAGTCTGTAGCTATAGCTCCACAAACGCATTGCCTGTGACAGCCCTGATATAAAATAAAAAATTATAACCGACTTCCTTTCATAGAATAACATAAAAAGATTGTATTGAAGTTCTACTGATGCACAGCTACTGTAGTAGAGTCCAAGAATAAAAGCATGAAGCTGGAACGAAGCAGAAGAGGTCACTTTAAATTGTCATATTTTTCAAACATTTATGCATTTGATGCACCATAGACGAGATATTTTCAGGCCTCATACTCATACCTGTGCAGAAAAGCCTGCGTGACGTGCTGTCGGTACTTCTGATTTTTATCATCAGCTAAAAGCACCTAACTGGCATTTTTCTGCATTGCAACAAGCTCCAAACCTGCCTTTGTCTCCTTGTCAGTTTCACACTGTCAGCAGGTCAAGTTAGGAGTGATGTTTGTTTTTAGAGGGCTGGGTCTTCAGCTGGCTCAGCTTCTGCCTTCATGCTATAACTTTGATTATCTGCTTGCTGATGTGCTGACGCCGTTTCCTGATCTGAGTGTTTTCTGTGTTTGATGTTTAACCTGCTGGAGGTCCCACCCTCTCGTTTTTCTTTATCAATAGTTCAAGCTTTCTGAAGGTCTAAATTGGCTCTTCAGACACTTTACTAGGAGCCTGTTTCAAAAATACCTGTGTCTTTAGTTAAATCTATGAAAAGTGTCAAAAGAAGAATCCATTCTTAATTAAGGGAAGCAGGAGGAAAGGCTGAGGTATGAAACGTATACAAGAATTGGACTGAAATGGGTCTGATGGAGCGATGGATCCAGATCCAGTATAGATGGAGGAGGTCAGGAGAGAGGTCCAACAGTGAGGCTCCAGCCTGTGAGACACGGTGGAGGCTCGGTCATGGTTTCAGCCAGTGCTGTCGGAGATCTTTGTTAAAACTGATGAAAGTCAGATTTGATCCACTGTACAGTAACATCTGTAACATCTGCGTCTCATTTGGATATTAGGTTTGTTCTTAGTTGACATCACCTGTGCTAAATCCAAAGTGTTTCCACATAATGGCCGATTCTGCTTTTAGAAACAAGCTGTTTTCCTTCTGCTGTGCCAGACGTTTGCTCTTTGTTTCAGCCGTCTGTTATTGGTTGTGTGTCTGTCGTTCAATGTAGTGTCGTTTCTGTTGGCGGAGTGTTTTCCGTATCATAACTGAGGTTAATGATAATATATTAATTAGGGCTGCCACAATCGATTATTCTGATAGTCACCGATTATTTTTGCGATTAGTCGACTAATCAGATCATCATCCATTGGACGTAAAACGTACAGCTTATTGCACCAGCAGCATCTGCTCTTATATAACTATCATTAGCTTACAGCTTTAAGTGTTTCAGGTCTGTGCTAACTAAAAATAAAGACAAGATGATAGTTTATTCAATTTTAATGA
>NW_024582571.1:601978-635925 GCF_018398535.1 Haplochromis burtoni
GGTACAAAAATGATGAATAACGTCATTTTTTAAAACTCTCGTTGATTTGTTTCATTGGTTCTCCAACTTTTTTTAATGCAATCATTTAACAGCAATTTTATATTTAATTCAAAGCAGAAATTTTCAAGTTTTTCTTTTTAATGTAGTACTTTTAGCCCCGCTGCAGTTCCCTGACAGTTTGGGAACCACTGCTCTTTGCAAATCATTTAAGTGATGAGGCAAACTTTTATGTGAATGGTGAAGTTAACAAACAAAACCACCGCTATTGGTCTGACACTAACCCACATTGGATGGATCCCTCCAAGACTGTTGGACAACAAAAGTGATGGTTTGGTGTGGTATATGGGGTACAACGATAGTGGGTCCATTCTTCATCAATGGAAACCTCAAGGCCACTGGATATTTGAAATTGCTACATGATGATGTGTTTCCCTCTTTATGCACTGAAGCTGGCACGTTCCCTGAGTTTTTCCAGCAAGATGGTGCACCACCACATTATGGGTGCCAGGTCCGAGCATTCCTAGATGAACAGTTTCCTGGAAAGTGGATTGGTCGTCGTGGGCCAGTTGAATGGCCCCCAAGGTCTCCCGATCTGACCCCCTTAGACTTTTATCTTTGGGGTCATCTGAAGGCAATTGTCTATGGTGTGAAGATACGAGATGTGCAGCACCTGAAACTACGGATACTGGATGCCTGTGCTGGCATTTCTCCTGCGGTGTTGCTATCAGTGTGTGAAGAGTGGGAGAAGAGGGTTGCATTGACAATCCAACACAATGGGCAGCACATTGAACACATTTTATAAGTGGTCAGAAACTTGTAAATAACTCATGAAAGAATAAAGTTACGTTGAAACCAAGCACACCATTGTTGTTCTTGTGACATTACCAATAAGTTGATGTGTCACATGGCCCTCTTCCTATTGAAAAAACAAAAGTTGTATCCAAGATGGCCGACTTCTTCTGCTCGGGTCTTATTTTCTACAGTTGACAGGCTAACAAACCCTCCTGTGTCAGTGGCAGCTGAACTTCATTCAACCATGGCCTGCAATGACTTTGCCAAATTCTTCACGAAAAAATCCAAAAAATTAGACAAGCAATTGGTACATCAACAGCAGATCCAGGATATGTACTGTGTCCACCAAAAAACTGTTTAAACACCATGAAACAGTTTCAACCTATTAACAGCAAAGACCTGGAGGACATCTTAGGTCAACTGAACTCCTCCTCCTGCTGTTTAGATGTCCTGCCAACAAGTTTTTTCAAAAAGGTCTCAAAGACTTTAGAGTCAGACCTGTTACAGATCGTCAACTTTTCTTTATTATCAGGTGTGTTTCCAGAACCACTAAAAACTGCTGTAATCAAACCTATACTGAAAAAGGACAATCTTGACAAGACACAAATGAACAACTACAGGCCGATCTCAAATCTCCCATTTTTAAGTAAGATCATTGAAAAAGCAGTTTCTCAACAGCTCAGTTACTTCTTAAAACAGAATAACTGCTACGATGCCTTCCAGTCAGGTTTTAGACAGAACCACAGCACTGAAACCGCTCTGACCAAAGTGTTTAATGACATATGTCTGAATACAGACAGTGGAAAAATGTCAGTCTTAGTTTTACTGGATCTCAGTGCAGCATTTGATACAGTTGACCACAACATATTACTCAAACGACTGGAGAACTGGGCAGGTCTTTCAGGAACTGTACTAAACTGGTTCAAAACATACTTAGAAAACAGGAAATACTTTGTATCAATAGGTAACTTCACATCTGAGCAGACAAGTATCACATGTGGAGTTCCCCAAGGTTCCATCTTGGGACCCCTTCTGTTTAACATCTACATGCTCCCACTGGCACAGATTATAAAGAACAACAAAATAAACTATCACAGCTATGCAGATGACACACAAATATATATCACAATGTCACCAGGAGACCGAGGCCCTGTACAGGCTCTTGGTAAATGCATTGAGGAAATTAATGACTGGTTGTGCCACAATTTTCTCCAGCTAAACAAAAACAAAACTGAGGTAATAGTCTTTGGCGCCAAAGAAAAACGATTACAGGTCACCAGAGAACTTCAATCTATACATCTAAAAACCACAAACCAGGCGAGAAATTTGGGTGTAGTGATGGATGCAGACCTAAACTTAGAAAAACACATTAAGACAATAACAAAGTCAGCTTACTATCACCTCAAGAATATTTCAAGGATAAAAGATCTGATGTCTCAACAGGACCTGGAAAAACTAGTCCATGCATTCATCTTTAGTAGGCTTGATTACTGTAACAGCATCTTTACAGGTCTACCTAAAAAATCAGTCAGACAACTACAGCTCATTCAGAACTCTGCTGCTCGAGTCCTCACTAAGACCAAAAAAGTGGACCACATCAGTCCAGCTCTGAGGTCTTTACACTGGCTGCCTGTCCGTCAGAGGATAGACTTTAAAGTTCTGATGCTGGTCTATAAAGCTCTGAATGGTTTAGGACCAAAATACATCAGTGACCTCCTGACCCAGTATGAACCTTCCAGATCCCTCAGGTCATCTGGATCCGGTCTTTTATCAGTTCCCAGAGTCAGAACCAGACACGGAGAAGCTGCATTCAGCTTTTATGCTCCTTATATCTGGAACAAACTCCCAGAAAGCCTCAGATCAGCTGAAACACTCAGTTTATTTAAATCCAGGTTGAAGACTCACCTGTTCTCAGCTGCATTTGAATAAAGCACCAAATCCACACTTTAAGCTTAAATTTCAAAACTTACATTTAACTACTGATTTTATCTACTGTTCTGATTTTATCTGTTTTGATTTTATATACTGTTTTGTTTGTTTGTTTGTTTGTTAATTAGTTAGTTTGTTTGCTTGTTTTAATCAATTTTAAATCATGCTTTTTATTTGTTTTTGTTTCTAATGTCTCTGTAAAGCACTTTGAATCACCTTGTTGTTGAATTGTGCTATACAAATAAACTTGCCTTGCCTCATGGCACCATTAGAGATGGCGCGATACCACTTTTTTATGTCCGATACCGATATCATAAATTTGGATATCGGCCGATACCGATATGAATCTGATATAGTGTTTTTTTAATATCTTGCTGCATTTGTATAAGTTCATACTCAAGTTTAAATAAACAACAACACTAAAGCTATTCTGTTATACCTGTATGTAAAAAACACACTGCACCCAAAATATTTCATAGTTCAGCAAAACTGATCAATCTAATAAACTTAAACCTGCCCATCCTCCCTATTCTGGTATTTTAAAGAGTAAGCAACCTAACTAATAGGGTTGCAAACTCCCAGCAAAAAAAAAAAAAAAAAAAAAAAAAAAAAAAAAAAAATATAACATACACACACACACACACACACACACACACACACACACACACACCACAACAACATAAAAATAAATAAATAGGGAACCACCCCCCACCTCATGATGCTTAATCGATTAATCAACTTTAATTTAATGCACAGAAATAAATTATTTTTCAAGAATAATTAAATAGATTCAACATCTTTCTTCAACAGAACTGCAGACTGCACAGATGGTTCCCAAAGGAAAAAGTACTAAGCTTACTAGGGTATATTAGACTTAACAGTTACTATATACAGTAATGGACTTCTATACATTTTACATCAGATTAAAACTTTGGGTGTAAGATTCAGATAATTATTTATTAAAAGCTGACATTTTAAATGAGAATAAGAAAGAAAAGTATGTCTTTGTGCCCCCTTTTCCCTGTTCATGCCCTATCGGCCCCCCTGGCTAAACTTTGCTAGATCCGCCCCTGCACAGTTACCAGCCGTCAGCTGTAGAAAAAGATCCTGGGTAGAAAGTAATATTAAATAATTCTAACAACAGCTGATCAAGCTTAAACGTGCTGCTGTTGTTCAGCCGCTGGTTTCCTCTTTCTGGTGCAAAGTGGGCCAAAAACAAAGAAGAGAGACGATCAGCTGATCATTGATCAGTTTCATGATTGAAGTAGCAGCAGGAGAGGCAGTCGCTCCATATATCGGTTGTTAAGCTTAACGTGGGAATGCTTTACAAACATTCAGAGATGAACTTACACACTTGCTTTACTTCTCTCTGGGAAAACTTCCTCGGAGATGAAATGCTGGTTGGTAGCGAGGCTCAAATACACACAGCCGCTCTATCACGTGACCACACTGCTCCGACGTGCTACGGTTATGAGCAGAGTTACGCCGTGTCGCAAGTTTTGTGAGGTGCTTTTTTGATATTTAATGGATCGGATTACATTTTTTATTTCTCTCCGATCCAGTAATTTACGTCAGTATCGGACCGATACCGATACGTAATATCGGATCGGCCCATCTCTACCCACCATGGTCACCACCCACCTTGAGGAGTTTGCCCCCTCACATATACTAATGTGCCACAAACACGGACTTTAATATCACCAACCATTCCCATTTATTCACTGTATCCATATAAATGGCCCACCCTGTAGATAATCCGGGATATTTTCATTTTTTTGATCAAATAAAGTTGGCAATAAACCACAAAGGTCTGTGAGAGATGGAAATGAGCATCTTGTGTGACCACAGAGGTCCTGACACACTGATGCTCTGATTTGTGGTTATTTATACTTTTTTAGATGCCCAAAAATGAGATCCGATAAGGGAACTGATACTGAATGTGGTTTAAAAAAGTTTTATGAAATCCCAAACCAGCCAAACAACCTCCAGAGGAGAACCACTTCCTGTCTGCCTGCTGATTGTTTACTATTTGCTGTATAGTGTCTGTGACGACGCGTATTCGTGATGCATTATTCAGCTATTTTCAGTAACGCCGTCTCGGTCCGACTCTACTTGCACCGAGATAATTATGGTGACAGATTATCTCCAACAGTTGAGTAAATGCATTCACACAGCTGCACACACGCCCTACTGCAACACTACTATTAATACCCCCCCTACACACACACACACACACACACCTTGCAGTGTGTATGCAAAAAAGGCATGAAAGCTCCAACTGTGATCTGCTTCAGTAGCTCCACTCGCTGAGTAGAAATAAATGAGATCTGATGCAACAGTTACCCCGTTTGAGTGCAGACAGAGGGGGAGGAGGTGATACCCGCCAGCAGCTGGGTGTCACAGAGCGGTTAAAACAAACAAAAAAACAAGCAAACCAGGAAGTAAAACCTGCCAGCAGTGATGCACGGCAGCACGCTGCCTGAAGCGCATGCAGACAACGAACACATCTGCAGTAGCCATCTGATGACCTGTCCGTAATCTATCTGCACATCTAATCACCTCACAGTCTATGCATCCATTCATCCATCAGAGCTGCTGAAGCTGCTTATCTGCCAGTCTTTCATAGTCAGCCTGCAGGACATTCAGAACAGCTGAAAGAAGCGTCAAGAATTAAAGAGAAACCAGTGAAAACTTTTCAGAGGTGCAGACGATTCCTTCAGTGTCTGTTTGACTAAAGAACCAATGAAAGAGTATAAAAATAGCTGCTCGCTGTTTTTCTGTCCATCTACAAACAAGTGTCTCAACTTTAATTTCATGACCTATGAGCTGCCAATAACATCACATCTGCTCAAAATCACAACTGATTATTCCACCAAGTCCAAGGATTTACTTTAGTTTACTGTGTCAGCAGTCTGATATAAAACTGTCAAAGTAAGAACCGACTGGTGGGAAATAATAAAGTGTTATTACCTATAATAGTAGGACAAAATTTGTCAGGAGCAAACCACAGCTTTGTCTTCATTAGTCATTATTGGCTCAAACTACTCCTTCAAACAAACTCTGAGAAACCACAGAGTGAAAAATGGTCCAAATTCTTTCAGCTAAAAACGATCCCCGTGTTCTCCCAAAGCTCCTGCTGAGGGTCCACCACAAACGCCATCGAACAGCAGGAAGAAGACGCCAAAAACAGACCAAACATCTGAGAACCTCCGTCCACAAGACGAGGTTAATCAATAATATGTTATTAATATTAGGGCTGCCACGATTAGTCGACTAGTCACGATTCTTCAACGACTGATTTTTTTTTGATCCTGAAATCATGACGCATCTCATCGTTGGTGAGAGAACGGAAATGAAGTCGAAGCTTCAATCAAGCAAATGAACAGAAGATCAAAATGAATCGACAGAGGAGGAGGAAATGCGTCACGGCGGGCTGATGTGGTGATCACAGTTGTGATAATTGGGCTGAAACAATGTTTTATCACATTCTGTTTTGTTGTAGTGATCTTTACACACGTTGGTTTCTTTTTGCCTTTTTTGGAGGTTTTTATGTCGAATGATGTAATGACAGGAAGTCAGCCTGCATCAAACATGTAAAATACTCAAAGATGTTGAAATTGTGAAACTGTGCAAGAGCAAAATTGAAGCTTAATCATGTTGCTGTTACATCTGTAGCCAAATGACATGACAGTCATTTTTACATTAAATGATAACCTATCGACGAGTGTTTTTCAGCCTCAAAGCAGCACCCCGGGGATGTGACTGCACACATAATATCTAAACTCTGACTAATCTATACGTGCCAAACACTCATTTCCCAGTATGGCCCTCAGAGAAGATATCTAAGTCTTTGCTCTATGAAGGTCACATTCTTGGGATGTGAGGATGGTCTTGTTTTTGAAATCCTGTTAAACTCTGCAGGAAACCCTGTGGACTTTATTTCCTCACCGCTTTCCTGCAGGTTCTCTCCCGGCGACTGATGAATATTACCTGTCAGGTGCAGTCGTCTGCTCCAGGACAGCTACACCATAAAAAGAAAACCACACATTTGCAATGCAAATGATCTCCTGCCTGATTTACATGTTGTTTTCTTTACTCCGCTTCGCAGGTCCAGATCTCGATGTGAGGACGTTTCCCTCCTCCGCGCAGGCTCTGGTCGAGCAGCCCTTCATCCAGGAGCTGCAGAGTTCCCCCTCATGTTTCACCTCAGACCCACATGTTGGATACCAACTTCAGGGGCCCCAGTACGGTGCCCAGGTGAACCCCAGAGCCTTTGACTGCCCCAGCATTCAGATTACCTCCATTGCTCCAAACAACCATTTGGAGCCCGACAGTAGCCAGGATGTTTTGGCAGTGGGCGGGGCAGAGGGGGGTTACAGCGACGCATCCTGGTCCAGAGACCAGCTGTACCTCTCTCTGGAGCCCCGCTACCGGGATCCGGCTCTGTGCCCGAGCCCGTGCAGCAGCCTCTCCTCCAGGAGCTGGATCTCCGACCTCTCCTCTTGTGAGTCTTTCTCGCATACCTACGATGATGTGGAGGGGGAGCTACCTGATGCCGCCCGCCTCGCTATGGGTTCCCCCCTCAGCTCGCCTTTTGGTTCTCCGGGCTGTGGGGGCGGAGCCTTTGGGGTAGAGCTGTGGCAGCAGAAGTACCAGCATCCTTTGGCCTTCAACCCGGCGCTCTCGCCCCATCAGTCACCTCGCCAGTCGCCCCGCCAGTCACCGTGCCACTCTCCTCGAACCAGCGTGACAGATGAGAGTTGGCTCAACCGCCGGCCCACTTCCAGGTAGATATCGCCATGGAGACCAGATGTCTTAATTTGGTTCATTTCAACCATTTCAAGATAAAATCACAACAGGACCCTTAAGTAATCGATACTTTAAAATTAAAAAAATAAACATATTATTATATATTAATAAATAACGAACTCCTAATAATTAACTGAATAGTCAGAGTTGTGATTAAAGGTGTGAATTTTGGGAAGCGCTTGTTTAGCGAGTCAGGGGACGTTGCATTACTTTGCAGGTGGGTTTATGTTTATTAAACATAAAAAGTGTTTAATACATGGAAGGAAACACTGCCTAACCCAGGGGTCGGCAACCCGCGGCTCTTTAGTCCTTATAGTGCGGCTCCGCGTGGTTTGGGAAAATAAATTAAAGTATTTAGCTGAAGTGTATTTTATTTATGTTCTTTTTTAACTTGTAGTTCTACATTGGCAGATTATTGTGATATTGACATATAAATATAAAATTATATTTTATTATTTTTTCATCGCTCAAAATAAGCGTCACACGCGTGGAAGCCGGTGTAGTCGCCGAAACGCCGTGCATTTATCGAGACTTTCAACCCCAGGTAGGCCAATTATGGATCTTCGGATCCACATTATGTCGCAGCTGTTCTCCACCGTGAACTATGTTAAAACAAACACGCTCACGCCTCACAGACGACAGCTTACAGTCCTGTAAAGATGAAAGTGACTTCGTACAGCCCCGACCTGCAGACGCTGTGCGCAGAGGTTCAGGAGCAGAAGTCCCGTTGTAAACATATCACGGCAGACCTGATGACGTTTGCATGAACACGCTTTTCACACACGGTTGCTGACGCACACAGCCCGACACACACCAACACAACAGCATAGAGAGCACAGACTTAAGGCGGCGAGGCGTGATTGCGGGTGCCGCTCAGGTGCGTCCGCCTCCCCTGCAGCGGCGCTGCAGACCACGCCCCGCCACACACATTAACCAGGTAAAATACATATTTAGGCAGAATTTTGAAATATCTATTTTTCATTTTTTAGCAGCATAGTTTGTTTTTTCCAATTATTTTTTAAAAGTCAGGTCAAGGCTCCAAAAGCCCAAAGGCGATACAACAGTTTTTGTTTCTGGATCATTTTAGTTCAGCTTTGCTTTTGTTATATTTCTTTAAGAGTTCAAAATGTGTTCATTACATAAATAAAATGTAATTTTCTCTGTAGCACTTCATGGATTTCATAAGCAACACACCTTAGTTGTTCGCACAAAGGTAAAAACAATATGTACAGTGTTATCTTCGTTTTAGATGTCAACAAGTATTTGCAGCTCTGTTTTCTTTTGCGTGGAAACCGGCTCCAAATGGGTCTTAAAGGTTGTGACCCCTGGGCTAAACACGTTCAGATGTGCATGTCTGAGTCGTTGATCCCGCTCTTTCTCAGGCCGTCATCCAGGCCAACCTCCCCCTGTGGTAAGAGACGCCACTCCAGCGCCGACCCTCATGCGCGCTCTCCGTCCCCTCACCACTCACCCAGCCCCACACCAGGCGCCTCCCCACGGGGCAGCGTGACAGATGAAACCTGGGTGGGAAGCCCTGCCGGCGCCCTCGGACCCCTCCTCATGTGCGGATTCCCTGAGCTGGACGTTCCCTCCAAGACTAGGAGGACGTCGGGGAGTCAGTTGGTCCTCCTGGCAGGTCAAGTAGACGCCAGTCTGGAGTCCTTCCAGGATCCTCCCGCAGAAGAGGGGCGGGAACAAGAGGGCCTGGCCGAGCTCTTCCTTCAGGTGCCCTCCCACTTTACCTGGAACAAACCCAAACCCGGAAACGCCCCTCTGTTCAGGTGGGCCTTACAGCATTCAGCAAATAGATTTGGGTGTAGTTCGGTTACTAGCTGATGATCACATCTGTTTTCTCTGCCTTCAGGACCTCATCGCCCCCTCCTTTGGACTGGCCTCTGCCCAGCCAGTATGACCAGTGCGAGCTGAAGGTGGAGGTCCAGCCCAAGTCCTACCACAGGGCGCATTACGAGACGGAGGGCAGCCGCGGATCCATCAAGGCAGCTGCTGGACATCCTATCGTTAAGGTGCGTCCTCAGTATCACTTTCATATTAACCTTTTTTGTCACAGAGTTTGTTTAATCTAAGCTTGTTCTCGATTTACTTTAAGGTGAGTTACCTTGGCACTGACTTAACATGTGAGATTCAAGGGTATTATAGAAATAAACTGAAATGATATTGGAGTCTTTAAACTAATAAACAATAGAATAAGGACGCTCGGGGCACTGGTGCAAAAGTTTACTGAGGCAAACTACAGTGAGAACAGCCACTAAGGCTATTACCAGCTGAAATGAAAGTAAGAGCTTTCAGTGTTGGTGTGATAGAAGAGGGTGCATGTGATGGGTCAACATTAAAATAAAAACTGGATGCATTTCCACTGTTCTCACCACAGCCATGTTGTTAGTCAGATAATGCCATTAAAATGCTCCAAAAGGCTTCAACAGCACAAACATATCCCGCCTAACAGACAGCTAGCAGCTACAGCGGTCTGGGGTCATGTCCACACTAATCGTTTTCTCTCTGTTTTGACCTCCCGTCCACACTGAGACGCCGTTTTCAGTCAAGGAAAACGCAGCGTTTTGAAAGCGCTCTCCAAAGCAGATGCATTTGAAAACGCAGTTTGTGCGTCGCAGTGTGGACAGCGAACCCAGAGCCTTTTTGAAAACGATGACACATTGTAGTCATGTGATGCAGTCATGTGACCAATTAAACTAGGATAGTGGAGGGTATTATACAGCAGTTGTTTTGTTTGACAGCCCTATTAAAGATTAATATCAGTCTGTACGCGCTTCAGAGAGCTTTTCTTCAAATTCTTTATTTCTCACTCACTTTTGCAACTTTGTACTTTTGTGTTACTCGCAGCAACAACTCCACCTCATTGTGAGTCCATTTAAAAAACTCGGTGCTTTTCCTCGACATTTTGCCGCGACATTTCAAAGAGCCGGAAATTAAATAAGCTGCAGGCTGAAATGAGGCAGGCCGAATCTTCTTGCGTTTTGCGCTTGCACAGTACTGAAACGTAAGCGTTTTCGGCCGTTTCAATGTGGACGCACAACTCTGGGAAAACGACTGAAAACGCTAGTGTGGACGCGGAGCGTTTTCAGACGAAAACGCAGTTTTCAAATCTATCCGGGCCAGTGTGGACGTTGCCTGTGCCACCATCCACCTGTCAGAGGCCACGCCCCTAATAATGCAAATTTTAAGGCTTCACACAGTTTAAACAGGTGAGTCGTTATGAAGGGTGAAATTATCTTTAAAGACCAAAACACCTTTTCCCCGTTTCATGCTATAAACGTGTTTAATACTGCTGTAACAATTTAACATGGGAGTCTATGGGGACGTCTGAGGCCTCTAGTGGCCATTAGAGGAACTGCAGCTTTGACTTCGTTTTTTTGTTTAGGCTGTGGTAAGTTTAGGTTTCTGAAAATGAAAACAGTTCAGGTAGATGAAAACAAGCTTCTGTGCCTGCTCGTTCAGTTTTTGGTACTCTTCAAACAGTTAAGTGTGAGTCTGTGGCATAAATAATAATTTTAATAAAAAGCTGAAAGCATCGAGCCTGTGGTGACCCACGGGAGATGAAATCACAGGTCGACTGAGGTTGCGTGCTTTGCCGATGTGTCGAGTGAGCAGCCCCGCGGAGCCTGTGGATCAGACAACAGAGGCGGCCTGAGACAAGTAAAGCCTCCATCAAGGCCTCGCATGTAACGGACACCAGCAGGGCTATTCTGGGTGGCACATTCTCAGGCCGCCGCCAAGGCTAGAAAAGCTTCCTGCTGCAAGACGTGCTAAAACTCGCAGCGTTTACTGTCGAGAAAAGGGACAACAGGTCACACAGGAAGCAGATAATCACACTCAGGGCTGCTGTTTAATTTGTGAAATCTACAAAGGACGACAGAGCTAGGGCTGTTCTTCAAATTCTCTTTGTCTATATTTCCTCTCATCTTAAGATGAATGAGGGTAGAAACTGAATGGTACAGTGACCCCTATCTTTATGATGAAGCAAATACTTAACAAGACAATATTAAAAGTCTTTATAAAAGGATAAGGCAGCTCACTATGCAGATGATTTCTTAACTGCAGGTCTGTAAATGTCACGATCAGTCGGGCCGTTTTCATTTTTTCATTTCCTCGTCCTCCAAGAGATCCCAGCATTTCCCAGGATCCCTTTCCCGGTTTTTAAACCTGTTCCAGTTTAAATGCTGAATCATATGCAATCAATCATCATCAGAACTTTTCATGGCGAGACCTTTTATTGGGAAAGGATCTGCATTTCGACCTGTAATTACAGTAGGTCTAATAAACGAGTCGTATTCTCAGTTACATGTCAGAGTCAAAACAAGAGAAAGGACCGCACTACTGTGGGCTACACCCAGGTGCCCCACCACATCCACCTGTTTTTGTTTCATTTGTCTTGACAGTTAGACATAAATAGTTGTTTTTATTTACAAGTTTATTTGAAGCAGTCGCTAATTTGGTGACTTTTGTTATAAGTCTGTAGCGCTCGTCCTGTTAAAACAGTTTCTAGTGTTTGCTTTCATTTATGGTTATGACACAGGCTTTTTGTTTGGACTTTTTATATAACAATTGGAGGTATAAATGTAAGCCAGGCTCACCTGTCCAAAGGTCAAAAACACACATAACACCTCAATCAATCAATCAAGGCTTTATTCGCCACGTGCAGGTTGCCCTGCAGTGCCCTCTAATACTCACTAAGGAGGAAATTTGCAAGAGATTAAAATAGTAACTGTTAGATTTCTCTTTCAGTTCTCCTTCTTTTCCTTCTGCTAATGTGACCACAGTCGTTTTCTCTCCGTCTCAAACATGCTTCATGTGTTCACTCCAGCTTTATTTGTGGCCGGGAGCTTTTCAGTTCAGATATCACACTTTTGCTTTGCGATAAGCTTTTTAACATCAACACCCTTCCTGAGGACGTGTGACCCCAATGATCAAGGCCACTTACAGCTGAACATGCACATAATGCTGCCTCCTCCGTGTTCGGAGGATATTGTCATCAGGCCTCTCCTCCTCTGTAAGTTATTCCTGGTTTCATCTGTCCAGATGTTTTTGTGTTGTTGTTTTTCTACCTTTCAAGACAAATATCACAAATTGCTTTGCAACAAAATGCTAAAAAGCAAATGCTTTGTCTCCTTTAGCTCTCAGCCTTGACGCACAGGCCCTGATCACATGACCTTAGGTCACGATGTAAATGGCCTGTATTTATATAGCGCTTTACTCGTCCCTAAGGACCCCAAAGTGTTTTACATATCCAGTCACACACACATCCACACACTGGTGATGGCAGCTACATTGTAGCCACAGCCACCCTGGGGCGCACTGACAGAGGCGAGGCTGCCGGACACTGGCGCCACCGGGACCTCTGACCACCACCAGTAGGCAACGGGTGAAGTGTCTCGCCCAAGGACACAACGACCGAGACTGTCGGAGCCGGGGCTCGAACCGGCAACCTTCCGATTACAAGGCGAACCCCCAACTCTTGAGCCACGATCGCCCCAGTACGTTGGTAGTTAACTACTCTCTGATGTAGAACAAATCAATCAAATCTTCCAGAAAATGTGGCAAGAGGACCAAGAGTTCCCATTACCCTTGGACACAAACAGACTTCTTTGTTTTTTTCAATTGAGAAAAGTCTCAGCGATCTAAGTTTTAGTGGAATCTAAGCAAGATCTGTAACATCCTGGGGCTTTACAGGATGTCATCAGCATAGAAGTGACGAGAACCTCGAGAGGAGAACCTCTCCAAAGCAGAGCCTGATACACCCACCCAGTATCTCCACCTGTCGAGCATAATGTGATGGTCACCAGTGTCACAGGTAGAGCTCAGGTCCAACATTAGCAGGAGTAACTGGAAGCTCTCGAAACTTTACAAAACCAGAAAGAGGTTTTTGAACAAAGATGCAGGCAGATGTTTCCAGTTCAGTAAAGAAATGGATACAAATCTTTCCAAAATAACAGCTGAGCTGGAGTAAGAACAGCTGGCAGGCAGGAAGATGCTGAAGGAGAAAAAACATTTCTCCCATTACAGGAAATTTCCAAATAATGTCCTGGGATTAGTTCCTCTCTGAAACCAGTTAACCAGCCTAGTGATGGCCTCCCTCACTTCATCTCTTTGGACCTCATGCTGAGAGTGAACGGCTAACACATGGAATCACCTCCAAGTCTTTTATCTGCTTAAGTTCTCCTGGATATTATTTGGATAATATTTAGGAAGTAGGCTTCACCAGACCATGAAACTTACTCCTGAGCCTCTGAAAATGGGCCTCTGTATAAAAGCGACGGTACTTCCTAAACAGCTGATGCAGGACTTTTGTTTGGTGGTAAAAATGCATCATTGTCCAAAAACCATCAAACCATTCCTTTAAATAAAGGTCTGACCACTTGCGTCTATCCCTCAGGTGGCCTTCATGCTAAACTACACATCTGTGTTTTTCCCCATGGAAAAATTCCCTGCACTGATCCAGCCAGCACGAAATGAATCATTGTAAAACTGTACTGTGAGATATCACATGTCGGCTTCACATCCAACAGTTTAAAGTAATTTGGAGTCCAGAGCGTGACGTTTCAGGTTGCAGTGGTGTCAAGGTGTTCGTCAGGATGAGCAGCTGCTTATCAGCTCGTATTTCTTCCTTTCCTGTAGTTGCACGGATGCAGCGAGCAGCGGGTCGGTCTGGTGCTGTTCATCGGCACCGCGGACGACCGATACATTCGTCCTCACCCCTTCTACCAGGTCCACCGAGTGACGGGGAAGACGGTCACCACCATGTGTCAGGAGAAAATTATGGATTCCATCAAAGTGCTGGAGATCCCTCTGCTTCCAGAGAACGACATGTCTGCCAGGTAACGATCACGAACCCTATAAGCCATGCACCGTCACTCAGGTGCTCCTCATATTGTTTCAGCACAGAGAAGAGCTTTGAATGTCCTTCAAGGAGCCTGAAGAAAGACGATCAAATCAAATATTGACTTTTAAACCTGCTGCTTCTCCATGTATATTTCTGTTTTCTGATTTTTCCTAACAACGTGTAAAGAACGGGCGGGTGTTGTTACGTTCCCCTGAGGGGTCTAGGCGGTGAGGGGGAAGTAACAAAAAGTGTCCGGGTCAGAAAAAGGAGTCAAGGAGGCAAAAGGGTTAAATTAAAGAGTTTTATTAAAGTAGCTCAGCTAAAAGAGACGGATAAGCCGCTATCACCATTTAAGGAAACAAACTTTCCACCTACCAGACACCATAGCAACGGTTGGGCATCGCCTGTGGAAGCTGCCAACCCCATCTCAATGGGTTCAAAATACTGACTGAGGGTGGCCCCAGACCTTCAAAACAATGTCCCATGTGATAGCCAGGGCTTTTTTTGAGCCTCACATGTGGAGCAGGCAGTCAGAAGACCTTACTGGAACAGTTTTCAGGTGTTTCTTCAGGACAGGGGTACAGGCAAGTTTGTTAGCAAGGGGTGCAGGTCTGAGTGGTGGTTCTACACACGATCTGTCCCCCTGCAAGTCATTTTGAGGACCCGAGAAATGGTCAACCAGCGGCAGCTTAGGGTTAGTTGACCTCTTACACTGACTACATGACACTACTAAGCAACAGCATATCAAACCATTTACATACAACTGCTAATTATACTTAATGCTCAGCTACCCACACCCTGGGTAGCTGAGTCTTTATCACGTTCCCAATGATATCGATCTTCACACCAGCCTCGCTGCCAGAAAACCTTTCATGTTACTGTTTTTTCTTCATCTGAGCAACAAAACACGGTAACAATTTCCCCAAAAATGATCGAAATGATCCCAAAACTGGAGAGAGCAATTTTACTTTGAACACAAAGACGGAAACACTCAGGACGTTTGTTCTGAAGGTATTTCGTGACTGAGGCATCTACGAGGTTTCGAGCCCTCCTTTTAGAGGAGGGGAAATTACAAAGATCAGCTGTTTGTGACAGGAAATAACATCGATAAGAACTCAGCATGGTTTTAAAAACATACAAATACATGGCCGCTGTCTCTTTAGGCTTAACGAAGGTCAGGAAGCCAGATTAGAAAGCGCAGCAAAAAATAAAGAGCTGTGGTACAGAGTCTAGACACACTGTAGAGGAGGCAGGAAGCATGTAAATAATGTCACCGTAATCTCAAACATTTAAAGAAGGAAGCATGTACATAAGTCGATAATGTTAGTCTGCTGCTTGTTTGCAGGCAGCGTGAGTCAGCTTTAAGTGGTCATAGCCACAGGATGGCTTTGCTGTGAGCTCAATTATTCAGTAACTAGTAGTAGTACTAGCCATATATGGTGGTGTTGGGTTAGAGCTGTGAATAAGGACCTTGTGTTCACAAAACGGTTTGTACAGATCCTTGAGGCCTTTTGTTCTCGCGTCAGCAACTTTCAGCCACGCTGTGGTTTTCAGGCACGTCAGGCTCATTTAACAAAACTCTAATAAGCGGAGGTGTTTGTAGTCAGATGGGTCGCTCCTCTGTGGATCTTGTTTCACCAGTTTCTCGCTCCCACACTTCAGCTTCATACCTTGCACAGTCTTCTCTGCAGCTGGCAGGAATGTGGACCTGAACCACAGTGCACACTGCGCGAGCTCTGGTCCACGTGTGGACAGGTAGTTAGCAGTTGAGACGATGCGTTCTGATGAACGGTGCCTTTTTTCTCGTAGCATCGACTGCGCCGGCATCCTGAAGCTGCGTAACGCCGACATCGAGCTAAAGAAAGGAGAGACGGACATCGGGCGGAAGAACACGAGGGTGCGGGTGGTGTTCAGGGTCGCCATCCCTCAGCCGGACGGCCAGATTCTGTGGCTGCAGACAGCGTCGATTCCCGTGGAGTGCTGTGAGTCTTGCAAACAGGAAGCTTGTGTTCCTTTAAAGCACGATCGTAGAAGAAGACGCAGAGGCAAAAATATACTGCATGTTTGTTAATGCTCGAGTTACCTTCTCCGTTCTGTTTCCTCTGCAGCACAGAGATCTGTAATAAAGTCCTAAAATAAACCTGTTGCTTTTCAGCCCAGCGCTCAGGTCAGGAGCTCCCTCAGGTGGACAGCTTCAGTCCAGCCAGCGGCTCCGTAGAGGGAGGACAGGAGCTGCTCATCAGCGGGCCCAACATTTCCGCTCAGTCCAGGGTTGTTTTCATGGAGAGAGGGCCCGGTAAGATCGCCTTATTAATTTACTGCAACTTTAATAAGGTTACATAAACTTCTGTGAGCCTGATGATTTGTCTGAAGGTCTAACTCGTGTGTTTTGTCCCCTCAGATGGAAGATCGCTGTGGGAAACCGATGCCAGAGTCGTGCCTGAAAAATGCAGCGGAGTAAGTACGAGGAGTGATGGCGATGCAGCACACAGACGGAGAAAGAGTTAACGATTTAAGGATCCAAAACTTTTTGTTCTCCCTCGAGTTTCAAAATGAGCTCCAACTCGAGCAGCTGTTGCAGTAAATCACTGCAAACGCTCATCGAGGCAGCGTCGGCATCTTTGAGACACGGGAAAACCAAAAAGTTTACATTTATTTCTTTTTTTCCTCAAACAGAAACTGAACTCTTCATGTTTCAGTTCAGTTACCATCCTGACTTCCAGCGATGATAAAAACAAAGTGACTGGGTTCTCACAACAAAGTTCTTGTTCTGACTTGTGCGGTAAATCAAGCGCACCCTCCCATATACAGCTGTACGCTTTGACCCCGCTCTGAAGGCTCAAGTTCACTCTGAGTTTGTTCAGCTGGATCTGAGATCGGGACGGATGAGCAACGTTTCGACAGGAAGGATCAGTAATGTTTGCAGATGTCTGAGCATCTCTCGCTCAGTCAGCTTTAGGCAGAGCTCAGCTCAAATGTTTGTTGGCTCCAATCAATCAGTCCAATTTTATTTGTCAAAAGTCCTTGACATAGAGCAGGAGGTATTTACTAATTGGGAAGTTGGTGGTTTGATCCCGTCTGCACGGTGAGATGCTAACCCCAAGTTGCTCTCCGATGCGTCCACTGGAGTGTGACTGTTAGAAGCACAGAAGAAAATGAGTGTATGAGTCAGTGAACGAGGCATGTTGTGTAAGGCGCTCAGTGCTCAGGTAGAGTAGGAAAGTGCTGTATGAGAACCAGCCCATGTACATTCACAGACGAGTCCTAATAAAACAAAGAAAATAAAGAAATGCAGTTTTACATCCAGTGACCAAGAACACGACTGTAACGCGCTACGCTGCAACACACCGAGATCTTCAAGAACACATGTTCAGGCGCGTCTCAAGTTTCCAGTGAACGTGTGAATGAGTCAGAGGCGGCTCTTTGGCATCAACTCGACGGACGTGTGTGAACACGCATCGTTAATTAACCATTAGCCAGAACAATCAAGATGGGTCTTCCAGCATGGCGGTGACCCAAAACTAAGGCAAAAGAGAGCAGCTGAAGACGGGTCCTGGAGTGGCCTGGCCAGCCTCCAGACCTCCACAGATGAAGTGGCAGCCAAGAGAGCTTCAGAGTTTCTGTAAAGAGCAGCAGACCAACATCTGAGACGAGTACAAACCTGGTGACCAACGACAAGAAACATTGGTTTGTGGCACTAATGACTGAATTAGATTTGACCTCTGCTGCTTAATAAGGACAAAAGTCTTTCTAAGTTAAATATGTGATAAATGGTGTTGCAAGCATAATTAAAATCAGTGAAAGCAGTCAGGCGTCTGCAGCAGGGCCTCCCGAGGTTTTACAGCGAGGTGTGTCACTGTGGAGATGCAGTCTTTCTTCTACACTCAGACTGATGCTTACTGAAAACAGCTCAACCTCAGGATGAAGAAACTTTTGCTCGGAGTACTTTTGCTTCATAGCAGCACGGTACTGCGATCTTAGTTTTATTGCAGGATCCTGCTCAGTTGTGTTGGTGTGTTGATCTTCGTCAGTGCATGCAGCGACGTGCTTTTGTTGCTTCTCGGTGTCCGAGTGTGATTTCAGCTGTAATGTTTCTTTGTTTGCCTCCTGATGTCCGGCTGCACAGTGAGCGGAGGGAAAATATTTGGGTCTAATATTTGTAGTCTCCCCTCGGGCCCTGAAGTGTCGAGCTCACAGAATTTTGCTCAGGTTTTTTTTTCTGAGCATTTGAACGTCTCTTAAGATGGCGACCAAGATTCCCTTTATAGGAAGTGGAAAGAGGAAGTTACAAGCTGAAACCTCCAGCGTTACCACGATAAATTTCAGACATTCATATAAATACTGTTTCCCCTTTTTCGTAGTGCCATGAAGCCTTCTTGCCGAAGCTCCTCCTCCTTCCTTTTAAGTGCGTTTTGCTGACGCGCTCAGAGCCTCCGTGTGGCTGCAGATCAGAGTGCAGCGCATGTGTTAAACCACATCATTTAGGTCCAAACGCCCAAAATACAAAATGCATTAGTATGTAAAGCAGAAAAGCAACAAATGCTCATGTTTTATAAACGTGTGTGTGTGTGTGTTCCAGTCCAGCATCGTGGTGGAGGTTCCTGTGTACAATAAGAAGGCGACGTCGCCGGTCCAGGTCCAGTTCTACGTCACTAACGGGAAGAGAAGGAAAAGTGTGACGCAGAGCTTCACCTACCTGCCTGGAGTCAGACACCACGGTCCTCCCGCTGTCGCCACAGTCAAGCAGGAACGCTGGGAGCCAGATCGCATCTCCCAGAATCCACCTGGCTTCAGCTTGACGGCCTCGCGCAACGGCACGCTCAGTCCTGACGTGGCGTACTATGGTTCCTGTGACCTCCTGGTGCAGTGTGGTCCCCAAAGCAACCCCCATCTCCACCATCCTCACGCCTCTGCTCCCCTTCAGACCCCTTTAATGTATCCTCAGACGTCCTCGGTCCCACTCCAAGTCTCCTTGCCTTCGCAGACCACCTTGATTCCCCTTCAGTCCTCCGTCATGGCTCCTCAGATCACCACGATTCCTCCTCCAGCCTCTTCTGTCCCACTTCAGACCTTCTCCGTCCCTCCACACTCCTCCCCTGGTGGATCTCAGAGGGACCTGTCTCTGAGTCCCAGGAGTACCTTTGTGACACCCGCCAACCCCCCGAAGGACTCTGCGCTGGCCGGGCCGGGGGAGGCGCTCATCATCAAGCAGGAGCCGGAGGAGCAGCCGCCTCTGGGATCTTTAGGCCTCCAGGAGATCACGCTGGATGATGGTAGGAAGCTGGATGTTGACCCAGATTTACTCTTGATAAAAACAAAAAAGCTTCATCCTGTTTTTTTTCACAATAATATACATTTATATTTATCAACATAATATACAGATGTGAGGTCAAAGTCATTTTAATCATTTTAAATTATGGAAGTGACAGCAAGTAGGGCTGTGCGATATGACCAAAATCTCATATCCCGATATAAGACATCTATCGTCCTGACAACGATATAAATCACAAAAAGGCAACATTGTATGTAAATTCTGTGAATCTCAGGCAGCTCGACTTGCGTGAAGTGTTTCCAGCTGCGCGTCCTTTACCTGGAGTCCAGTGTTTTAACCGATGCATGAAATGATACCTCCAAAGGTTGATTCTGTTCATCTGGACGTAGCGTTTTGTGGGAGAAATGTTTCGTCATCATCAGGTGACGTCTTCAGTCTCAGCTGACTGCAGGTTTCCAACCTTATAAACAGCACATTTGCATAATGACTGAAACCAGCCCACTGAAGGAACAATGGGCTGGGAGGTCAGTTCCTTAATCTTAATTATGCAAATTCTCATGACCATTGATCAACAACCACTGATGCCATGAGTCCCATTCACAGAGAGTTGGGGAATGGCTGCAATCACAGCATGTAAGATGGTGACAGATGTACCCTTAGGCCCCCTCCTCGATTCAGAGATGGTCTTTCCCTTTTCACGTAAATGGCCTCCTTGACTCCGCCCTCAAACCAGCGTTCCTCCCTGTCCAGGATGTTACATCCTCATCATTGAAAGAGTGTCCACTGGCCTGTAGGTGTGAATAGACTGCAGAGTCCAGGCCTGACGAGTTATTCGTGACACAGTCATCTCAGGCACAGAAGCTCCACCTACTTGCTATTTTTTAAGGGGCAGCCAATTTGCTTAAAGGAGGAGGAGCTAAAACTGCTTGTTTCTGATTGAACTGAGGGGCTGCACAAAGACTCATTATGAGATAAAGAAGGATTATTGTGAACTCTGAATGATGCAAAGCTGCCCTGGTGGAGTCAAAGTATCAAAGCATGAGCAGCGTTCGTCTTTTTACCTCGTAAACCTGCTTGTTTCAGTCTGTTCTTCTCATGTCAGTGACACCATGTGTGCACTCTGTCGCTCTGTGATGTTGGCTGTGTGCGTGCGTATTGCGTTTGATCTGGGTTAATAATAGCTGTATTTGCTGCTCTGAATGGTGCAGGTGGAGGTTAAATTTGTTGGCACAGGCAGCAGCTGTCCTCGGGGCGTCTGATCTTCACGCTGTCTTCCTCCATAGCCTTTCAGCTCGAATTTAAAACCCCGAAAATCAGAACCTCCACCCCCCCCAGAGGAACGGCAGCCTGCTCACAAACTGAAGCACCTACAGGAGCTTCTCTGGCATCCCATTCTCTTTGTGGAGGGCACCACAGGGAGTTTGTGGCTTTTGAGTTATGTGACTCCTAAGAGATTGATCTGGTTTGGAGATGTGATTTATTTCAGATATTTAAATCAGTCGGTCAGTGCAGAGAGTAGAAGTGCGACAAAGTTTAATGTTCAGGATGTTCAAAAACATTATGCTCACCGCATCAGCACACCGGTAAGAAAACTATGACTGGTTATACAGTGTGCGTGCGTGCGTGCGTGCGTGTGTGTGGTGGCTGATAGAAGTGTATTTACACGATTCTGAAACACATTAAAAATGAAAATCTGGATAATGAATGTTCTCCGTGCCTGCATGATGGACACTTTTGGTACTTTTTTATACTAAATTAGAATTTAACACCTGACCTGACCTTTCATTAAAAGATTGATAAAGTGATGTTGCCATGGACACGGCCTGGGACCCTGCTTTTACTGTCTGTATTCATGCTGGAAATCCAGCTTAAGGTTTCTGTCGTCCTTGAGGTCCTAGCAGCAGGAGCGGCACAATGGTGCAGTGGTTAGCACCATCGCAGGAGGGTCAAAGGTTAGAACCTGCCTTTGTGTGGAGCGAGCGTTTCCCCGTGGCTATATCGGCTTCCTCTGTTTTGGTTAATCGGTGACTCTAAAGTGTGTGTGTGTGTGTGTGTGTGTGTGTGTGTGTGTGCGCGCTCGCGCCTCAGGTTTCACTGCAGAGCTATGAATAGACCGAGCTGTTTGCTGCTCTGCAGATGAACTCAGTTTTATCTTTTGCTGCTCATAACGAGCGCACTGCAGTGTGACCGCCACACCTGCTCAGCACATTTCAGTCCTGCTGCTTCATGATGTGTGAACAGTTTAGTATTTAATGGACGGGTTAGAAAAGCAGAGCAGAGGAGTTAAAGAAAGCCAGTTTGTTTAATTTGTTGCTGTTGGAGTGAATCAGGGAGCTGAATGTGATGGATTAAAGCGTTTGGACAATTCGTTTAAAGCACTTTGTCCTGCTGTGCCCCCGTGTGGCCGTGCTCGGTACTGTAACAGAGTCCTTAAGCAGGTTCCTAACTTAGAGTCTGCAGCCACAATCAGAACTAAACCTAAGGAAAGGTGCTTAAGAGCTTCCTTTATTAACTCCTTCTTAGCGCTCGTGGAGACTGGAGCATCCTTCATGAAAGGAAAGCACCATCGGTGCAGGTCATGCTTGAAGCACTGATTGTGACTGCAGAGCCTTCAAATCAAACTGACCTCTGTCCAGTAAACTGTGTCGTGTTATTTTAATTTTACCCTCAAAGAGCCCAAAAATCAAAATATGGCTGGTGAATTTCAGCTTCTCTGCCAACACAGCAGCAGAGAAGCTGAAATTCCATCCATCCATTCGCTTCCGCTTATCCTTTTCAGGGTCGCGGGGGGCGCTGGAGCCTATCCCAGCTGTCATAGGGCGAGAGGCGGGGTACACCCTGGACAGGTCGCCAGTCTGTCGCAGGGCCAACACACAGGGACAGACAACCATTCGTGCTCACATTCACACCTATGGCAATTTGGATTAATCAATTAACCTATCCCCACAAACTGAGCTGAAATTCACCAGCCATATTTTGATTTTTGGGCTCTTTGAGGGTAGCTTTGCATGAGTCACACCTCAGAGTAATCCCTCCTTATTATGCTGAGCCCCACTGCAACCCCTGAGGTTAGGCATCGTTCAAAACTAGCCATCCTAGCTCCTCCCCCTTCCAAGAAAGTTTCCCTCTGATTGGCTGGGGCTGCCCCTCCCAAACAGCACGACCACGCTGCAGTCTCACTGCTTCAAAGACAGGGATCGGGTTCAGTTTGCAGTTGAATGGGATCGAGTTGGCGATTACATGCAGTCTGATAACAAAGCAGTTAACTGCTTAATCTGCAAAAGGTCTGCAGAGTCCAGCCTCAGGTCTGAATCCAACTCCTCTTCAAATGGTGACGTAGTTGCTGCGTGAGACCAACAAACCGACACAGGTGCTCAGCAACGTTTGTTTTATTGGAATAAACAGACCACAACGTTTCTGTTTTGTTTGCAGTGAACGAGATCATCGACAGGGACATCGGTGGCCTGGTTGGCGGCGACCAACCCGACCGGTACGACTGGGAGCCAAAGTCCGGCGCCGGCACCTTACCGTTCTGCGGAGGCCCTCAGTAGCACCAGCGCTCTCAGGAACATCGTTTTTCTTCTGCTGTTTGCACAAAGTGCTCCAAACTGATCTTCAAGTGCCTGAAATCATCAGATGACCGTTTCCTCGTCTGTCTCAGGAATTTTAGAGAGAAACCGACTCGTACCTCACAGACAAACCAAAGATTTAACTTTTCATGAGCGAATCGGAGGAAGATTAAAGGGCTGAAATTTAACTTTGTCATAATAATTCTAACAATCGGTGACGTCAGACGTAAAGTAAGAAAATTCTGTTATTTATTGGCCAGTAAATTACACATAATCTATTTTTGATACTCTGGATCTGATCCTCAAACCTGAAATCCTTCAGCTGATTTACATTTTTATAGCTTTGTTTTACACTCGTTTACATCTCCTTCGCCCGGTTTAACGTTGATGCTTCTCGACCGAACTGTTGTGGTGTGACACGGCATTTTAGAAACATGTTTAAGGTTGAAGTAAAAAGAAAAACAAACTTGTTGTGTGTCCGAGTCTTTTCTTTCAGAGGATTTCAGAGCCCGACGACCAACACGTGCGCTGAAACAGCAACGTTTCATTACAGGGAGGTCAGAGGTCACGGTTGGTAATATTCTTCTCTACAGGAACAACCAGAAGCTGCTTGGAGTTAAAGAATGACTCGCGCATGACGACAGCTGCTGCTGTGTTTGCAGCAGTGAAAGATTTTAGAAAAGAAAAGATGACGAACAAACGAGCTGCAGCAGAGACTTTTTTAATCTTTTCTAACACTCGTGTTGATGTCGTCTTTGGAGCTCCTGTGTTCAGCACCATGAAGTCTGAAGGACCAATAAGAGCAGCTATGGTTCAGTGTCCCGCCCTCGTGTGGCCGTAAGCAGCTGTAACGCTCTGCTCAGGCCCGATGACTGAGGCACATCTATATTTTCACATTTTAAGGCAAAACCTTTAAAGCCTTGAAGTAACAAAAGCTGCTGCTTGGTCCTTTTTTTAACACGAGCTCGCCTCAGATTTTTGATCTTCTGACATCATGACGGGGTATAAATAAACTGCGATCCCACCATAATGGCGACGGCGAGCTTCAGGTTAGTCCGTCACACAAAGAGCTGCTGGTCTGGGTCGGTTTGAACGAAGCAGAATTCCTCCACGGCCGAGTCCGACCTGGATGTCCAGCAGCTGTCGGCGCAGGTGTAGACTAGCACCGTCCCAAATTCCAGCTCCACCCCTGCACCGCCGCGCTCCCCCTGCAGCAGGCTTACCAGCGCGGGCATGAGCTGCAGCTCGAATGTCCGGGATCCTCCGCAGGAGCCACACGCTGGCACCAGCTGCGCCACGTTGGACGGCGGCTCGGAGATGAAGAGCGGCTTCCCGCCGCGGCAGTAGCGCAGGATCTGCTGCGGACACACAGAGATCGTCTTCATGAACCTGGAGAAGACGGCGTCTCCGTGTCGGGCTCCGGTCTTCTCATACTTCTCGTCCCCGCCTCCTCCGCTTCCCTCTAACTCCCCCACTGCCACGCCCTCCCGCCTCTCGTACTCCCTCAGCAGCTCCTGAGCGTGCTCCAGGTCGCCGTCCTCCCCGCACACATCCGTCTCCTCCACCACGCTGATGAAGAATGGACAGAAGGCGGTCACGTCCTCCTGGGAGTCCCCCAGACTGAGGTCACAAAGACGGCTGCTGACGTCCGTCTCACCACCTGTCAGGGGGAAAAAAAAAAAGAACCATAAGACGACCTCACCTGCCTGTCAGAAGGTAGTTTGCACTACAGCGCTCCCTGCTCTCAGTCTGACTCTAACAGGAGCTTCACTTTATCATTTATTAAAACCAGCGACTGACGCCATAAACTCAAAGGAGGCACTGAGCTCAGAGATGAGCTGAGCAATAGGCTCACTGTCTCAGACTTCCATACACTTTATTTTGGATTATTACAACCATAACGGAGAGGCCTGGGGAAAAGGCAAAAAATAAATAAAGGTGAAGATGGGGAGATGGTTAACAGGAAGAGAGGGGGAGGGGAAAATAGAGGAGAAGAGGGATGGAGAGAGACGCCTGCCGAGGAAGGAAAATAATAACAGAGACCACAGCAAACGCTAACATGACAGCAAATAATAAATGTAACTGAGCAGCACACAGAACTAACAATACAAGAGATTTTTAATCCAGTTCAGTTGCACCAAATCACAACAACAGTTGTGGCACTTTATATTGTACAGTAGATCGCACAATAATACATACAGAGAAAAACCCAACAATCATATGACCCCCTATGAGCAGCACTTTGGCGACAGTGGGAAGGAAAAACTCCCTTTTAACAGGAAGAAACCTCCAGCAGAACCAGGCTCAGGGAGGGGCGGGGCCATCTGCTGTGATTGGTTGGTGTGAGAGAAGGAAGACAGGATAAAGACAGCAGCCGACCAAGATAGGCTGTATCCCAATTCAGGGTCTGCAGCCTCAACGATCCTCAAGGGCCGCGTACTCAAAGACCGCTAAGGCCGGAAGTACGAGGCTTGTGTAATGGGACGGTCTAGCCTCCATTGCGCTGATACTGTTGTTTGTCAATAAAGTTAAAAAAAAAAAAAGCCTCCGTTGCGCTGCCCAGGTTGCCTAGCAACCATGATACTAACCAGCTGGAAACGTGTCATACAGCTGTGTGTTGACAGAAATGAAGGAGAAAATCTTTTGTTCATTTGTTTGTTTCTACATGAGCTTTGATCATTCTCTGGAGATTAAGCTCAGCTATTGAACGACGTATATTTTAAAGTAAAGGCTTTAAAACCAAGTTAGTACAAACGTCACTAATGTCACATGACTTTGCCGACATGTGGCCAACAGGTAATGTTTTAATGTTCTTCGTTATTAAACATTTGCACATAAATAAGTGACATAATATTCAGTACTTAAAGTTTACTCTTCGGCCGCCCTCATCCGCCGTTTTTTTTTCGGCAAATTATCCACACCCACGCCGCGCTATGCATTCTGGGATATGTTGGGCCACGAAGTCTACACCGCCACGTCCTTAAAATTCAGGGAAATGAAGGACGCATTTGAGGGCCGCATTTCGAGCAGCCTTTGAATTGGGACAGCCTTCGGCGCGCCGCTGTGATGTAATCGGCCTTAAAATGCGCCTTTAAGGCTGCAGACCCTGAGTTGGGATACAGCCGCTGTGTGTACACCTGTGTGTACACCTGTGTGTACACCTGTGTGTACACCTGTGTGTTAAGGTGGTCCAAGCTGACTGATAGATCTGCCTCCCATTTCATAATAGGAAGAGATATAGATTCACCTGTTTTGGAGAGCATCTTGTATATTTTGGACAGTAATTTGGAGGTTTTGAGATTAAGGAATTGTACCACACTCGATGGTGTTTGTAATTTGACTTTATTAGGCTTAAATTTCCTTTTATTATACACTTGTTGATATTCTGAAAATCTATTCTTGTTAATCTCATATAGTAAAACTAGTCTCTCAAATGGGATAAAGTCTGTTCCTTCTAATATATGTTCCAAGTATTTAATTCCTTTACTACTCCAATCTGGGGAGTTAATCATATTATTGTTCTGTAGCATGTCGGGGTTCTTCCACATAGGTGTGATTTGCATGGGATTAATGAAGTCAGTCATTTTTATTAACTATGCTGTGAGAGGAGCTGATGCTATTGAAGCATGCATGTCCTTTGATGTTTCTGTGAATGGTAGGCCTGAAATCTCTATTTTATTGCATAGTGGCTGTTCTGCGTCTGGGCAGGGCTCCTCTAAGAAGCATGTTTGAACCACCCTGAGATGAACTGTTGGCTAAGAAGTAGTGCTGAAAGACGACCTCTATCCTTGGTCCTTTGTAGTGTAACGAGAAAAGATCTTCAAATTTACAAGAACCTCAAAGGCACGAGGAGAAAAACTTTAAATTAATGAAAAAATGGCTATGAATTTATAATCTATATATAAAATATGGCATCCTTTAGAATAAAACTTTCAAATTTTAAGAGAAAAAAAAGCGTCAAATCTTTGATAAAAATGCAACTCTGTCCAGCCCTACCTGCTGCCTCTGCAGCTCCTGTCTCCTCCTTCACAGGTGTGTTCTGCTTCGCACCTCCTCCCCATCCATCATTATCTTCCTCTCCCCCCATCCCCCAGTCGTCAGCGGTGTCACACCAGTCAGTGACCCGCATAGGAGCCTCCTGAGCCGGTGCAGGCGGCCCGGGTGTCCGCACCTCTGCCTCCAGGCACTGTGAGCGGAGCACCGCCCAGCACTCTGACCGACCGCTGCACTCAGCTCCCGGGCACGCGAAGACGTGGAGGTTCCTGTGGTGCGGAGACGTGTCCACGGGGCAGTACACCTGCACCACGTGGACTAGCGGGATTCTGCAGCGGCCGCATCGCGGTGACCGGGCAGCGATGCCCGGCGGCCAGTCCGGCCGACCCCCTACTTTGTTGGTCAGATAGGAGCACCGGTGCTTCTTGGAGTCGATCTCTCCGTCACACAGCCCGAGCAGAGACACCTCCTGAGCGCGTGAGGCCATCTTTTAAAAAAACAAAACAAAAAAAACGCCGACCGGAAGTGGAGTTCAGCGTGGGAGGTCCCTCACCAAAATACCACCGACTGGACTCAAATGAAAACACGGGAAGTGTGTCACTGAACTATAAATCACACGATACACGAAATTACACGATAAAACGAAACCATTGTTTTATCAATATTATAAATATTTTATATTTATTATAATATATAACTATTTATATACGCCGTTAGTTTACATTTTCACAGCTTTTAAAGATTTTAACTTTTAAAATTACTGTAGAAAACAGTCATTGGTCCAAATATAAGCGCTTGTGTTTCATGAGGGGCCAAATTCAAGACTTTGAAAATAAGAGTGAAAACAGCGAAGAGATGAAAGATTGAAGTCTCCGTATGTTGTATGCTCATTGTGTGTTCAATAAAGTTATTTTAAAATAAATAAATAAATAGAAGTCTAGACTTCCGACGCCGTGACAAGCAATTTCCGGGTGTAGCACTTTCAAATTAAAAGCAGCTTCCAAAGTGAAAGCTAAAAAGAAAAAAACAACTTGAATTTATCAAATTTATTTACAGTTTTATAGATTTTTTTAAACCAATAAATACATTTCATCAGTTTTTAAACTGCTGTGTGTATTCAAACAAATGTTCAGCACTAGTTGCTCTCTTTCTTTCCCCTCTTTATAAGAATTTAGGAGAATATGAAAATGTTACGAGGAAAAATTGGCAAATTTACGAGAAAATGTAAAATATTGTGTGGAGAAACTTGCAAACCAAGAAATGAAACAGAAAAAAAATGAAAACTAAAATTAGAGGATGAAAAGGAAATTGATATGAAACCTTTCTAACATAAAAGCCGGCAAATTTATAAGGAGAATGTTTAAATGTATGAGAGATAGTAAAATTATGAGATTTGTTAAAATAAATTACACATTTATGAGGAAAATGGTCAGTTTACAAGAAAACCTACAATCATTTTATTAGAAGGAAAGCAAAATCTGCAAATTTATGAGAATGAACTCAGAAATTCAAGAACAAAACAAACATTAGACACATTAAATAATTGGTTTTAAGAATATTTTTCATCTGTCTAGTCTTCGCTCTTCCTCACCTGATTATTATTCTCAATTATTAGTGAGTTATTTATTAATTTATCTTTCTTTTCTGCTGCTGTTTGATGGTCTGCGCCCTGTCCTGTAAGAATAAACTCACTTCACTGCACCATTATTGGAGCTTCTGTGTTTTTTTTAGATCAGATGATAAAACAGCTGCAGTGGCTTTGAAACCCTGCACAAATCCTTCAGGGATTAAATGAATGATTTGACAGAAGCTGGTAATAACAGGATTTTAATATCTACGTACAGCCAGAGCCTTTAAAAATGATCTCTGGGAGCGAGCCGAGTGTTCTGGTTTCAGTCTGAAGAACATGTCCCTGAATGATTTAAACAAAGTTAGAACAGACCGATTTCTCACTATAAAGCAGTAAAGAGCTGGCTGGCTGCATAATTTACGGCCTAATGTAATTACATGTAATCCCTCCTCGTGTATACATTTTTCTCTACATTGACCGTTTCCCCCTCAGGGCTGCTGCGGGAGCTGTGAAATGATTTCCCGTGGTGTGTAACCGCCTCTAATGTCCTCTCCTTTCTCTGCTAATTAGCTCCAGTGTGAGGAGCCTCTGAGCGGAGCCTCCGTTAGTGAAACCACAGCAGAGGTTTCTCTGAATCAACACGTTTTAGCCCATTTACTGCAAAGCAGCCGCACTCTGAATCTCTGCTGAGTTTTTAATCATAGCAGCGGCTTTCAGATTCATCTCGGTGCTCCCCAGCAGGTGCTGGTTTCACTCCACATCATTACGCTCTGAGAGTAAACTGAGAGGCTCGACACTGCAGATAGATAATTCATCCCGTTTGATGGAAGATTTCACTTTAGCTTTATATCTCCTGGCTACATGTGCGCTTTTAAATCTCTCCTCAAAATCCATTTTATAGATCGGCTCTGCTGCAAAGTTAGTTCACGTTTTATTTCCTCTCATTTTATTTTATTCATCCCGTTATCTCGCTTTCACGCTGACTTTTTCCAAAGGAGCACATAAACACTTTTAGGAATATGAGGAGATGTGTTATATATTTGAACGCAACGAGTACACAAGGCATTCAGCTGCTGTGTCCTTATTCAGTTTAAAGCAATTCAAAGGCTCAAGAGCAAAACAGTTTGTTGTTCCAGTTGCTGAAAAATCAGCTTTGTCTTTCTAAGACTTGAGGTCATGGTAAAGGGATTCTAAGTGGTGGATGATCTGAGTGGACCACGAGCTCCTCTGTAGAGTCAGTGTGTCACTGTCCCACAGCTGAAGCTCGGACCACACCGAGTCATCAACAGGACAAAGATCCCAGCACAGCAGCAGGTCTGCAACAGAACGACTGAAGAAGAGAAGAACGGAGCTGCTGCAGAGCTCAGAGAGCTGTGCATGAACGAATGCAGCAAACCTCAACAAGCTGAAGCAACCAAAACTCCTCCACAGTGATGAGACAGACTAATAAAGTCACACGTGAACCATCGCTGCAGGTTATTGGTGCTGAAGGAGGTTCTACAAGCTGCAGATTAAAGTGGAACTCGTGCAGAATGAACTCGGTCTCAGTGAGTCTCCTGTTAGCAGCAGAAGGTAATTAACAGCGATGGCTCTGAATCTCATCAGAGCTGCTGAGGTCTGACACTCTCCTCCTCTGCTGGACCAGAAGATGCCGGCTCGACGCCAAAGCGAGCGCTCCGGGTGACCCGCTCCATCAGTTTATGACACAAGAATGTATATCAGCTAGAAACAGAGAGGGGAGGTGCACCTGCAAAATACTGAGACTTACTGAGGAGGAGGACAAAATATTAGAAGCTGGCAAAAAGTTGTTGATTTGATGTACTTTAAATTAAATTAGTAAATTACTCTGATGGACCTGTGGGTTACAGAACCCGAATCAAAGCCTAAGACATCGAAATTTAATCTCCAGCCCGATGAAATCAGCTCGAGGCTGAAAAACATGAACGGTTTTCATTTTGACGACCAAGTGTGGAAAATACAAGAATATTTTTATGATAGTAACAGAACAAAGCACAAGGCAAAGAGGCAGTGGTGACCAGTGGGCTTAAGTTGCAGGTGGTTATGTCACAGGTCACTCTGATCCCTCTGGCAGGCCGACTGCAGATAACCTTTTGACCTTCACTGAAAGGAGGAGGAGGCGGCGATGTGCTTCACCTTTCCTTTCTTAAAAACTTTTAATAATCTAAGTGGGTGGAAATGAGGGACCCCTCTCCCCAGTGGGGTGTAGCCTCTCGTCTCTGTCGCCTTCATATCTCCTTAGTTTCCTTATTTCGTCACATGCATCATCTTCTGTCCCCTGTGGTGGAGGCAGAATGAAGACGACAGCGTGCACAGATGCTGAGTTCAAAACAACCTCGCTCCTGCACACTTATCACAAAGATGCCACAGATGCCACATGCGTGTATGTTTTACACCGTGAGAAGACCACGCCCCCCCACACTGAATAAAACCTCACACCGACCTTTAAGTCACCAAACTTTAAGCTTCCTTTTGCTTTTAATTAATCATACAGTGATGTGAACCCTGCTGCTTAAGATGCTCAAAGAGGATTCACTGACCAGCGCATCCGGATATGTGCAGGGCGGCGGAGGATGGAGGGTCAGGTGAAGGTGGAGGATCATAAACTCCTGGATCTGCATTGCTCACAACAAATGAACGGCTCCACAAAGCTCTCAGCTTTCACACAGACTCAGCCAGGAGCCTTTAAGAAAGTTGGCCAGTAAAACCATGAAAACGTAAAATGTTCAAGCTGTCAGACGAAGGTTGCAGTTCCTCTAATTGACATATTTTGTCAACACACAGTTGGTGTGGAGTGTCCACAATTCTATTCTATTCTATTCTATTCTATTCTATTCTATTCTATTCTATTCTATTCTATAGTCTGGTTCCTAGTGTGGATCAGCCCCCACAGACTCCCATGTTAAACTTTAGAGCATAAAAAACACATTTATAACCTGATAAAAAGAAGAAAGTCGGGCCTCCTGACTGGCGGGTGGATGGTGACACATGTGCAACGTTTGGCATCCCTGAACCGGATCTATGGTCCAAGTTTCTGCGGTTAATGTAATTATGGGAGCAATAACGTCGGTGCTGTGCGGTTAATTGTACCAACAAAGAAGTTTGTGTCACACTGTTCTCGAACAACCCTTTAAAAACTCCCCTACGAGCTCACAGGTATTACAGATAAAATCCATCAAAGCCGTTTGATTTGTGTTTTCATCTTCAGCTGCTGCATCTTCTAAATGCATTGATGCAGGTTTGAGGCGAATGACTTCATTTCAAAGTGAGTGTAACCATCCAAACCTGCTAAATGATGAATGAGTGGACAAAAGAAAAGAAATGTGCTAACTTATCGGCTCTTTTCTCCCACTGCTGCTGGGTATTTAAAGATACATACACCCAGTCGACATGCATGAATATGTCTGTCCCTGCAGGATTTAAAAACTGGAGGCTCTGCCTCTTATTTACTGTCTGTACGTCCCCACCTGCACGGTTACAGTTTGTCTGCTTCCTGACCTTCTAATTAAGGATTTACTATCAACTATTAATCCACAAATTCAGCTTCATACGCACCGACACAACACATCTCTACTGTACACATTACATAAGGCAGCGTGATTAAAAGAGCACGAAAGCATCTCTGCAGTCCACCGAGACAAGGATTTAGAAAGAACTGATGATGATGATGAAAGCGATGATCAGCTCTTTTGAGGTCAACACACAGATCAAAATATTTTAGATGTTCAAAAAAAGAGAAGAAGAAGCAGGAAAGAGCGATAAGAGTAAAGAAGCACACGTCTTATAAAAGATTAAGAGGTAAAAAAAAGCCGCAGCATGTCGTTCAGACACATGTGATTATAAACGAGAGCTGCCGGCAGGACTGTCCACCAACCGTGAGCAGAAACAAAGAAAAGCTGTTATGAGCCACTTTTGCCAGAAGGTGGAGCCAGATCTTCATCAGTCTGGAAGCATGAGCCCATATAATGAGAGTGACATTTATACTTGCACTGCTTTGTTTTTATTTACATGATTTATCTGTTAATGTATAGTTACAGCTACTGTAAAATAAAATGAAGTGTGCAGACTGAACTTTTGCATCGCCCGTCGGAGGAGTCCTCTGCTGCAAACAGGGTCGGAGAGAGTCGTTATCTATTTAACTGCAGCAGGTAGGAAAGGTTTCTGTCCTTGTTACTGCAGAGTTGAAGGAACCTGCTGCAGTAGATCATGCAGTGGGTGTGAGGTGGTGTCCGGTATGTTCAGCAGTTTGTGGAGCTTCCTTTACTCGGTAACAACCTGCAGGAGCTCCAGAGTCAGAGCCTACCTTTCTCATCAGCTTGTTCTCCCTCTTGGTGTCGCTGGCTCTGATGCGTCTACTCCAACAGAGGACTGCAATAAATAATAAAAATAACTGCATTAGCAATAAATAATAAAAGGGGGTTAAAAAAAGATGTCAGAAGCAACAGTCATGTGACAGCTTTGGTCACGTTCCTCCCTCAGGCTTACTTTGTGCTACAGAGCGTGGTTAAGTAACTGTGCATGTATATAAAAGATGGATTTCAACACGCAGCATCATTGGTCCTAATTTTGAAGCCCAGTTATTGCATTAACGTATTTGCATTACGTCACGCTGAGGTCCCATGTTTCTGAAAGAGATCAAAATGTTCAGATAAGGGACTTTTTTGTTTACCTTTGCCAGACTGACTTCCTTCCTCTTTCATCCCCTTTTCTCCGATCACTGGGGACGCAGCAGCCGTGAACACATTTAACTGAGCGTCCCATCATCCCATTCATGTATTCAGGGAAACACACAGGCCTGCCGAGGCTTTCTCACTGTTAGGGGACGAGTGGGATGAAGCCTCTCAGAGCAGCACCCGCTTCTCTTCATACGTCCTTTCACTTCCACTTTAACCACATGAAGTTTAAAACAACGTTTCTGCAACAGCAGCTCACAGCTGTTAGAGTTCACCACGTGATGTTTTCCTGCTTTCTTCTGTGTCTTTGAATCTCTTTGTCTCCTTCATGGAGGCTGACGGCGTCGGACAGTTTGCATTTGGAACATGAAAGTCGGATTTTCACTGGTCGATTCCTGTAAGCTGCAGACTCACAGATCAGGGTCGGTGTGCGATGAAGCTGCTGTTTGCCAACCTTTGCATCCCA
>NW_024582571.1:637264-638820 GCF_018398535.1 Haplochromis burtoni
AAAACCCAGGCATTTACAAAACAGCTGATGAACCTTCAACAACACTAAATGCACGTGCAGATCACAGCAGGAAAAGCACTTCAGCGCAGCTTTTCAGAGAAACTTGAGACTTCTCTGTCACTCTCAGTCCTTCCAAAGAGTTCCTGACAAACCCTGATCTGCACTTTGTGAGAAATAAAGCTGAGCTGACAGGTCTCAGTGGGGTCTGCTCATTACTGACGTGCAGTGTGCGTCGGGCTTACTGGCGCTTGTGTCAACGAGCCTCTGTTTGTGAAAAACGGTCTTCATTTCCACCTGCAGCTCGTCTCTACGTGCAGCAGACGCCCTGAGGGAACCACGATCACGACATGCAGCACTCTGGGTGATTATCCCGGGTAACCGTCCTCAGACTGCCTGTCGTTGCCATGGCGCTGTTGCCCAGGTCAGCGCGGCATCGCCTCAGCAGGAGAGGAATCGTTTTGGGGGGTGGGGGCGGTGGTGGTGTGAGATGGTGCGGTTGTATTACAGAGTGTCTGAATGCTGAGCCGCTTATCAGCTCGACCACACCATCACTCTCTCAGCGGGACTTTGAGCTGCTAAATGGAGTTTTTTAATTGGTTCTGCTGCGTGGCGGGAGTCTCTGCAGGAGCAGCCATGTTGGCTTCGGTTTGAGAATCAGCCTGCTGTGGACTTGGCGTGCTGATCCTGGTCACACCCAGCGGAGGGTTCACGTCTGAATTAGCACCGGAGAAACTGGTGTCACTGTGAGCCTTTACATCCCTGCACCAAAGGACACCTGATGTGATCTGGAAGGACCGCAGCCTTTGACACCCTGTGAAAGAGAAAAAGCTGCTTTTCTTTTCCAAGCTACAGGACGAAGAACACACCGTGTGTTTACCGTAGCTTTATTTTAACCGTAGCTACATTTACTTATGTGGTACTAGTTTACATCCATCCATCGTCTCCTGATTCTGTGGGTCTGGGTTGCAGGTGTTAAGGTTGGTCGGTATGTTTGGAGAGCGGGAGAGAGGAAACAAAGTATAACAAAAAGCGAGACGTTTATTAGGCTGAATGCATGAACACAAGGCAAGGTGAACTGGGGCAGAACTAAACTAAAACTAAACTGGGAACAGCTAAGAAATCCATGAGGACGTGAATTTGAGCAGGCGCATGTAAAAACCAAAACCTGGCGTGACATGAAGTGATGCAAACAGACACTGAACAGAGCGAGACAGAGGACTAAGGTAATGAGGAAAGGAAACACCTGGGGAAACACAGCTGACACAAATAAACATGATGCTACACTAAAACACTCCCATACCAGCTGAGATATAATGTGTCTTAAGTTCATTCTAGTCACATCAGCGGGCTCCTCTGAGCTAGAAGAGTAGCTCCTCACTTTTATGGCCCCTCCATGAATCATGGCCCCGTGGTCCTCAGACCCACCCTAGAGCTGGGTGTGGTGGACGAGCTCAGCCCAGTCACATGGGCTCACACTGGAGGCTGTAGGAGTCCAATCCCCAGCCGGCTAAACCTTTTACAGTTTTTCTCAAATGTTAAAACACAAAAGCCAATCC
>NW_024582571.1:638840-656310 GCF_018398535.1 Haplochromis burtoni
TGGCCCACTGTGTATTTGAGTTTGACACCCCTGCCGTAGATGTTAAAATGTTCATGTTTACAGCAGCAATAAACACATGTACTGCTATAAAACACAAACAGAAGTTTAAAATTTGCTTCACCAGGGGCGTGGCCTCTTTGACTGACAGGTGGATGGTGACAGAGGCAGTTGTAGCTATAAGGTGGCTTCACCTCAGGTAACAGACCTGCAGACCCTTAGACTGTATATAAAAGATGGACTCTGCAGTGTGAAGCATCATTTGGATTCTGGCTGCTCCGTCTCAGTTTTCTGGAACCAGGATTTGAAGGACAACGTGCTGCAGTGACTTGGTGGATACGCGGTAATTAACAGCCTCACACCTGTCAGTCATAGAGACCACGCCCCCAACAGGTGACCTATAAAAAATACTTTTTGTGTTGTTGTTTTTCATATATTCTGACTGAACTATCATTGTTGCCCTTCAGCGTGACGTGATGTCCTACATCAGCGGTCCCCACCCCCGGGCCACAGTCGTTTGGTGCCGGGCTGTGAGAGTTGAGGCTTTTCAGGAGTTTTTATCATTTTTAATCCTTTTTATCGTTAACTCGGTTTCCCTGGGTCTTTCCCCGAGTGTTATGAATAAATCTCTTTCTTTGGTACTGGTTTTGTTGTATTTATCTGCGACACCTTAAAGGGGACCGCTGTCCTACGTGACATGGATAAAATGACCAAAAACATGTTTAAATATCTTTAAAGGACAGCTGAGTCTCCAGGGGACAGGCAGTTTACACTCTTCTTAAATTTGTATCATTTCAGTTTTGTGAGCCTGAAGTTTGGCTCACATTCACTGAAACAGGAAGTTCAACCATCTCATCTAAGAATACTGTTCATATTAATTACATGAAATAAATGACTGATTATTTATTTTGCGTACATATATACAAGAAGGAAAATACTGTCTTCTAGTACAACAGGTGCTTGAAAAGGAGTGGGAAGAAGTAATACCTGTAATACTATATGATACTTCTATAGACCACCTGCACATATTGTTGTGCAGCTTCTTCCTGAGTGTTCGTAATATCTTCTCTAACTTATCATATGGGACACGTGGAAAACACCTGCTGTAGCTTCATGCCCCCCTCATCTGTTTACTCATCTGTTTGGACGTTGCTCGTGCTGAGCCCCACTCCACCACTGAACCGCACAGACACAAGAAGCTTTCCTACTTTCTCACCAGCTTTAAAATTCTTCTTCAAATCGCAGCCTCGATCTCCGTGGTTGATTTTAAATATCAACCAGTAACAGATTATTTTTAGCTCTAAACATTATCTGTGCTGTAATTAACCAAGTTTGAATATCTTGACTGTATAAATAAGAAACTTGTATGATGAGGATATATACGAATTATACGAACTGCCTTTTTTTGTAGTGTGAAAAGAGAATTTAGTGTATTTTTATAATTATTTCCCCATAACTCAGTTACAGTTAACAGTACAGTATACAGAGACAATTATAATCTAGAACCTGTTTAATTTTGTTCATGACTGAGATGCTTTTGGACATTTTGTCTTGTGCGTGTCTGTGTGTGAGGTTTCCAAGTATCCTAAGAGTTTATTCTCATCATTCACCCGACAGTTACCAAATATCATTGCTTTGTTTCACTAAGATTCAGGGATCATTTTTTGCTATCCATCCAAGTTTTTAGCTGTCTTAATTTATTATTTACATTATTAATAAGTTCCTCATAATTATCCCCAGGAAAAAATATTAGTATCATCAGCAAATAATATTAAGTTTGATCACTTAGAAACATGACATTAATATATATGTTACATAGCCAATAATAAAGTAACGGTTTTACACAATTATGTTGCAGCCGAGTGATCAAATATCATTTTTAAGGTGGTATGACAATGATCACGTCCATCCTTTATATACAGTCTATGGTATCGATCCATCCGGAGTATAAAATGTTGAGTTTTGTGTCCTTGTTTTAGCATCACTGCAGTCGACACAGAGGAAGGAAACACACTTTGCTTCCTGTGAAATGAATCAGAATTAAAAAGACGGTTCATACAGGAACAGTCTCATTAAACTGTAATTTCAGCTTCATAAATGAGCTCTTATGAATTCACCCGTTAAGAGCTTCTGTTTGAGGTCTCTGACTCTCAGCGGCCAATAAAGACAACTTCAGACTCATTATGTATATTAATACGAGTAAAACATGAGAGCAGAGGACACAAAGCGAGACGTGTCGGAGCTCTAAGAGCAGCAGGATGAGATGAATTTCATCCGGCTGCAGCCGCTCAGCTGGCCTCGGCTCCCCGTGCAGTTTGTGTTTCGGGGTGTGACAATAAGAGCCGATTCTCATCTTCTCACAAACTTCACCGAGTGTCGCCTGAACTCCACGACCTGCAGCTCCACGACCTGCAGCTCCGCTCCTCTTGCTCATCCCTCCTCTTCCTCCTCTGGAGAGCTTCGCTGAGGGCCTCAGGGGCTGGACACACTCCCTGGTTTCCTCTGTGTGTGTGTGTGTGTGTCATATGTCAGATGATGGTAGATATCAGAATCCATAATGACGGCGGAGGATGAGTCCCAGAGGACGGGCGGGTTCAGGAGCCGCTGACCTGCATCTTTAAGCAGAAGCTCTGCTGTCATGACGCCTCTGAGTAATCACACTTCATGAATTGATAATCGTTGGGGGGGGCAGGCCCCACGGAGGGTCCGAGTCCCAGGAACAAACAGCGCAGTCTCTGTATGAAACCCCCGGGAGAATTTATATGCAACCAGCTCGGTGTTGCTGTCTTTAATACTGCAACTCACCGAGTCTTTGTGCGGGATTCACGTCCTGTGGAGCTCCTGGAAACGTACAAACTGCACAACTGATAAATGAATTTAACTGGCAGAATGATCAGTAATGCGTGTGTGTGTCTGTGTGTAGGTGTGTAACAATAATTCTTTGTTACTATATTTTTGAATGTGTGCGTTGGCTGGTGCTCGCAGTATGTTCACCGTATCCATGCAAGTGCGTGTAGGCTTTGTGTGTGTAGGAGGCGACTCTTTATTGGTGTTCATACTAAAGTAAGAAAAGCAAAACAAAAGTTATTCAAAGCAATGGAGAGAGAGCGGCTTTGCATGAGTCAAAGAGGAAAAGAATCCTTCTTTATCTTATACTGGAGGCTGGCGGACCCTCATCCTCTGCTAAAAGCAAGTGTTCTGCCGGAGGTTTCTTCCTGTTAAAAGGGAGTTTTTCCTTCCCACTGTCGCCAAAGTGCTGCTCATGATTCATGATTGTTGGGTTTTTCTCTGTATCTATGAAGCGCCTTGAGGAGACTTTTGTTGTGATTTGGCGCTATATAAATAAAATTGAATTGAAAGTGTGTCCCCTCTCAGTGAGAAACATCAAATCTGTGTTTGCTGCTGACGGCACAGTTGGTACAGTCAATTCATATGGGTTGGTTTCCTGGCACAGACGTGGCTTTTAAGCACAGTCCATAAACGGGGTTGAGTTCCGGGCTTTGGGAAGGCCAATCCAGACCCATTTCTAGACAACTGGGTTGTTCAGGAACAACCCAGGATCAAGCCTGCTCTGGACTGGAATCTGCTGGCACAGCTGCCCACGTGGAAAAGCCAAACGGAGAAAAGTTTGATGGTTCAACAAGACAAAGATGGAGCTGTTTGGAGGAGTAAAGGTGAGGCTTTCAACCCTGAGAACACTGCAGCTGTGAAGCATGGCGGTGGTGGTGGTAGCATCACGCTCTGGGCCGTGGTTCTGGTACATTAGACAAAGTGGATGGAATAAAGAAGGAAGACGGACTCCAAAATCGTCAATTATACTTCAGATCAGCAGCTGGAAAATTGAAATGTGGACACAATCAAGTGTTCCAGCAGGACAATGATCCCAAACACACATCAGAACTGGTTTTGGATAAAGCAGCTTTGCATTAAAATGCTTACTGCGAGAAGAAGCCAGAAGCTTGTCGATGGGTACCAAAAGCATCCGGCTGAGGTGCAACTTTAAAGTTTAACCACATATTCGTGGAGGTGTGTGTGTATAGCCTATTCTGTTCCATCCATTGATGTTCATTTTGTGCAGAGAGTTTTGTTCATATATCTGAATTATTAAATGTCTGATTCCTAAAGATTCACTTGTTCTGGATAAAAATTCAAAAGCAGAATTTTGAAACTATCCAAATGTGTGCATGTTTTTATGCAAATCCTGCCTCATCTGCATGAGCAACACTTCAGACAACTCGTAATACAAAATATAGCCATAACGCAAGCAACCAGCTGAGAAAGATTCATGATGCCATCGAGTATTTTTTCCACTCTGCTCACCTCGTCTCCACTCACAGCAGTCGTTTCCCGTCTTTATGCTAAGCTAGTCTGAGCACTTATTGACTGTAATAGATGCATCCAGCATGTGTTCAGTCTTGAGCAGTAGGTGTGACAAATCTATTTTGCTGATTATGTAAAAGGGGTTCAAACGATGTCTTCAACAGCTACACCTGTTTGACTGAAGCAAAAGAGGATTTTTCTGATCCTTTTGTCTCCAAGGAGGAAAAACGGAGCTAAAAAAAGTTTAAATCTCTTAAACAAAAGGAAACAAACAGGTTTAGTGGATACACACACAGCTTTTTAAACTTGGCCTAAAATAAGGAACACGTCCTAGTTTTCATACAGACCCAGAACAGGCCTTATTTACCATCCAGTGAGAATGAAAGGAGACACAATCACCCTTATTTCACACGTTTGTGTATCGCACTAACAGAGCACCAGGAGTCTGCAAAAACGAAAAAATCCAGAGCTCAATCTGCCTGTGCGAGATGTAGACACATCATATTTCCAGTTGTTATCAATCATTTTGCACCACTGAGGTGTAAACATCACTGCTATTTGCACATCTGTAAAATGAAACACAATTTTATTATAAACTTGTGAACTTTATACTAAAAGAAGTTCTCAGCTCTCACCAGGCTGACCTGTAGGTAAATACAGCTCTGATAAAAGCTAAAGACCTGCGTGCGTCACTGAAACCTCGAGTATACAGTAAACCTTGACTCCTGAGCCCAAGACTTTAGGTTTGTCCTCTGTGTCTAATTTGTGGCTACAGCTGACTTCTTTTCCACTCTAATGACCACAATAAATTCAACCATCCAGCTGTTTTCAAGCTGAGAGTCTGTCCTGGGTCTGCTCTGGTATCCACCAGGTTGGATATGGCTCCTGGACTCCTTCTGGATGTGTCTGGGTGCCGTGTCCAGAAGCCACCCCAGCTTGCTCCTCTCAGTGTGCTTGATTATGCCTCTACTCTCTATACCCTTCCTCTAACAGGTTACACGCTGTAACCACAGACTCTTCTGAAAACCCACTCTGTAACCTGACGTGCACCTCTGAAGTACATGTAACATCAAAGCAGCCCACAGTTACTGTCCTTGGTGTGTGTGGTGCCATAATTCCTCCTTTTCAATGTATCAGTCAGGGAATAATAACCATTGCCTCATGGATGGAGATTCCAGAAACTATCGGATCAGATGTGAGGGCATGTGCAAAAGAAGTGAAAAATTTGAGGGACAAAAATGTCAGCCTTTGAAAAGTAAAATGACCGCAGCAAAGAGTCGGCGCTCGTGGCTGGCACTTCTTATGAAACCCTGGGACACGACCGCATGGTGATGAACACATGATGCTCCAGCACAAGCAGACATGTTGGCAGAGATACCAGAAGTCTGTAAAGAGCTGGGCTCTACAAAGATTCACCTCAGAAGTCTAAACTAGCCGTGAGTCTTCAGCAGGAGCTCACGTCCATCTTCGGCCTCGTTCTGTCACTGCTCACAGCTTGTGGTGAGGGCAGGACGGCAGACTCACCAATAAATCGATAGTTTTGGAGCTTTAATTCCTTCATTTGATGCACTTGATTTAATGAAACCAAATTTGACAAATGAGGATGGAGATGATGGAGATGCATCCACCTCAGGACACCGCAGGCTCGTAAAGTGGGAACGAGCTAAAGCTGTTAGAACCTCCTCTCTGAATGTTGTATTCAGACGTGAAACTAGTGACTGAGACCAGAAGAAAGGTAATCAAACTTCTTTTGGCCTAATGCATGTCATCATTAGCTTAGCTTTCCTTAGCCTGTGTTTTTATGGTGTGGCGTCCTTCTTTTGCATGTGCCGCTAGCTAGTCATGAAAAAGGATGGTGGAGGTTGCATTCTGTGCTGAGAAGAGGTCAAAGCAACATCTAATGTCAGATGAGGTCACGCAGTGCACAGATAAATGAGGGTAACCGGGCCTGGAAGACGGTTTTTACTCCCAGATGGTTTGGATGCTCTTTCATGGTGAGAAGAAAGCCCGAGGGCGAGGACCGCACCACGTTTAAATATCAGGGACCAAATATGAGTCAGACATACATATGAGCCACATTATGAAGCTTATCTGCCGCAATATTGTATTAGAGCTCATGAAGAATGCAAAAAGAAGATTTATTGACGGGAGTGTGGCACAGATATGGCTCCTTGAACCCTTATTCGACATGAATTGGAATAATGACACTTTAATGTTAGAGCTAGAGGCTTTAACGTCAAAAAGGGACAATTTTATCCAACCAGACAGTAACATGTGGAGATAATGAACTCTTATTTCTGTCACAGCTGAGGATAAAGAAAGAAAAAAGCTTCAGCGCTTATCTAAAATATTCTATTTTTCAACACAGCTTTCAAATTTTTCAGTTCATCATTTGTTATCTCAGTGATCGCTCTGCGTCTGCATGGCTCGTATGACTGGGAGCTCGCACAGAGGCAGCCTCTCTCATACACTCGGTTTTCATTCTGCTGCTGCGACTCGGAGCAGACACAGACTTCCCTGTGGTCTGTATGGACGCCTCCATCTGCTGTGACCTCAAACCAGAGAGACTTTAAGTCCCTTTGGACAATGAGGAACATGTGTGAGGTTGCTTTTGAAACTCAAGTGTGATTGGATGCAATGGTTGGAGATGTCGGAGAGAAAAGAGCTGCACCAGGTGAACCGATCAAACAAGACTTCTGAATTTGAATAATCAGGCTGTGAGACGCCAGAAAGCAGCTTTAAACCATTTTCAGATTTGATAAATCAGAGATATATATCTCTACTTTATTTTCAGTTGGGTGAGATGAAAAGGAAGCAGCTGAAAGAAGAAGTTGTTGCAGTATTGTCTGAGAAGTTTTGGGCAGCAAAGCTACTGATCAGTGAAACTCTTACCAGAGCTTCTTATCTCCCAGAGTAACTGCAGGAGTTAGATCAGAGACATCAGACATCAACCACTTCAGCCTGAGAACGTCACGGTCCGGTTCAGGAACCCATCCCTACATCTTCCTCATTTCTTATTTTTTCTATGTTTGTCACACTTAAATGTTTCGTATGATCGAACAAATGTAAATATTAGACAAAGATAAAACAAGCAAACACAAAATGCAGCTTCTAAATAAATCCGAAGCTGCATGGATCAGATTTACAAGGTTTGCCCTGAATAACAAACACCTTCATTAGAAACTGCATTTTGTGCTCACTTGTGTCATCTTTGTCTAGTATTTACATTTGTTTGGAAACAAACATACAAAAAGTCGTTCCCACCACTGTACAACAATCAAATATGACACATCCTCAAGAAATCAATGTGGTAAGCTTTGGACACCGAGAGCCAGAGAAACAACTGATTTTAAATGGAGGCAGTTCCTCTACACTCCACCCTCTGGTTTCCATCACACACAAACGGAGCACCAACCTCCCAGCCGCTCTACACACTCCTGACATGACCACAGGAATGTGGTCAGGTTTCAGCGGGGTAGCAGGATCAGGTCTGAGAGCACCATCAGCAGCATAACATCATCTGAAGCTCATGGACATTTTCCACACTTCTCACAGACTTTTGTACTTTACTTGTTATTTTTTCATCAATCAAGAATAATATATTTGCACTTCTTTGAAAAAGTGGTTTAATTACAGTCATTCTGGAGGAAAGCATTATGGGAAAATGAGAAGGCATTAACTGAAGTAGACAAAGCAGCCGAGGCAGCCTGGAATAAAAGAAGAAAGTACTTTGAGATTAAAATTAACTTTTTAAATCATCTCTTGCCCATCGCTGCTAAACTTCCTGGAGGAGATCCAATTATAAAAGATGTTCATTTAGAGCTAAACAACTCCAAACTTGGTGAACTCTCATGCAGCTTCTGCTCAGTGATTTGGGAGCCTTAAATTTACAGGGTCAGCCAAACTTTAATTTGCTGTTAACATGAACGTGATTGCTTGGATTTGCAGAACACGCAAAGGTCAAAGGTCAGCTACTTTTGCACACTAAAGAGAGTTTGGTCTCACCCCGATGCTGACCTGAGTCAAAGCAGAGGAAACGTGATCAGTGGAGCCACTTCAGGACGTTTCTGCAAAGCGCCGTCACACTGATGGATGGAGAGATGATGATGGCGCTCCTCGTCGCGCTCTTCACCTGGTCTGCTCAGAAACCGTGGACTCGGGCACAGCTGCAGGAGTTATCAGGACATCCTCCAGAAGATGATCTCAAACAGGAAGTCATCTTATTTTGAAATTGGCCAATGTTTTTGCCTGTTTCTGCCTCACAGTTCTGCTCCTTTTGTTTCAGAGGAAATGTCTCGTGTATTTTTCCCTTAATGACCATATGAAGCTTACTCACCCCTGGATGGACTGAATCAGCAGTCCAGAAGGAGCTAAATGCATTTGATTTAGTTTTAATTTAACACAATCAAATTCAATTCTATTTTATTCATAGAACACGTTCACAACAGCAGCCAGCTCCGGCTGCTTTATATTGTCAGGTGGGGGGCGTTCAGTCCAGTTTAAACCCGTCTTCAAACAAAAGCCTGTCGTGTCATAGAAGTTGCACGTGCATTATAATTTGATGCGATATGTTGTAGCCTAATAGTTGCATCAGTGTTTGCATAGAGTCAGAGGCTGTTAAATAAAGCAGCTACAGTAACATTCAGCAGGATTTTCACAGTTTCTATTATTCATCTGACAAAGAGCAGGAAGGCGCTCTAATCAAATAATAATAAAAAACTCTTTTCTCATTTCAGGTGAAATGAAGTTTGCATTCATAAATAAAATGAGTAGTTTGAGTTTTTCCTTTCCAATATAAACCAGCTCAGCCTCTTTTACTCTTCATCAGCTTCTCTGACTCACAGAGTTTTCTCTCTTCACACGAGCTCGGAGTAAATTATTTCACGTCTGTCTGCGTGTTTCCTGTGAACACATACCGACTACTGCAAAGACAAAGCCTTCCTGTCCGTGACCTGACTTATAAAGACCCGACAACAACCGAGAGAAACGTCCAGCAGTCACACAAACACGTCTGAGCAAGCACTTCCTCAGAGACGAAGAACTACGATTAAATGCAGAGTTGTGTGTAAAGTGAGTGAGGAAGAAACACCCAGTGCATCATGGGAGTCCTCCAGCAGCCAACACGCATCGCAGCATAACTAAGGGAGGATTCAGGGTCACCTGCTTTCCATCGCTTTACAATCAGCAGATTTAAGCAAACACTGAATTTCGTTTTGCTCCTGCGGTGGCAGGTTCGACACAAGAAGTGGCCGGCTATGATTCGCTGAAAACTGCACGTAATAAAAATGCTCCAAAAGTCGTCACGCTAATCAGAAGGCGACGCCCATCACACTCTGAGGACACACGGGAGAAACGATGTTAGGCTGATGAACACCTTGACGTCTCTCCATTACAGCGAGAGGAGGAGACCAGTCAGAGGGGGTGTGGACAGCTTCACTTTCACTGCTTCACCCCCGACCACGGCCCGGGCTAATCGGGGAACAATTCAAACCATCATTCATCACTCCCAAAGTACTGGGCTGGTGTCGGGTTAGGGATGGCACCGCGGAGGCCTTTGGTACTTTCAATTGAGTTTCAAAAGCAACCTCACACATCATTCTGGAGCGTATCAGCAGCCAGAATGATACCAATCCCACAAAGAAACAAAGTACAGTAGGTACATGTTCAGTCAGGCAGTTCCAACGTCACCTCTGAAATTTAAATCCAGCCCCGCCTGTCATCTTTCAAACCTTTCTGTGCATCTTGCTGCGTCTTTATACGCCTGTGGAAAAGAAAGGTGTGTGGGAGAAAGAAGAAGCTGCTGTGAATCGGTGTAATCATCCATGAACGGGCTGAAATCCAAAAGATCTTCAGGCTGAACCAGCTTCTGCTTTTCCTGCAGAGGTGAAACTTAAGGCTCAGGTGTTTCCACTGGTTTTGTGAGAACGCGTACAACGCCAGACTAGAGGACAGCGTTGTGCGTAAAGAAATTAGATGCGGCTTTTTCAAAATGTGGTTCGAAAACTTAGATAATTAAAAATTAAAGCACTGAAAGCTTGTGATAACTGATTGCTCCCATCTCGTTGGAAGGATCTGGTAATCTAAGAGTGTTTTAAATCAGTGCAGTCAACCCAAATAACAGGCTTTAATTAGCCAACGGTGGAAATGTTCTCTTTAGCGTGTCTGATGGTTTATTAAGGTGCTTTTGTTTTAAAGCATTCTATAAGTGCTAAGCAATTACTGTTATCATTATGAAGGTAATGACTTCTAAAAAGCATGCTGGTGTAAGCTCGCGGAACACGAAAAGGTCTCCGGAAGCTCCAGCCGCTCGGTAAATCTAATCCGGGTGTTTAACCCCATGCCGAGTGTTTGGCCTCACCCCGACACCGAGCTAATGAGTCAAAGCAAAGAGCTGCTGGTCCACTAACACACTCGGGGAAGTGAACAGTAAAGCCATCTGTGACTGAAAGGCTGCCAGGACAACATGAATGTTAATAACTCAGAATGGGTTTATTTACATGTGGCTGCCTCTGTCTGTAGTAATGTATAAATAAAGTTATATTTAAAGGCCTTTATTCGAGACCAAACCACCTTTCAGTGGATGGACTCTGGTGTAACACACAGGTTTGATCTCAGTGCTTAAAAATGGAGATGCAGACACTGTCCAGCTGTTCCTGCACGGTGGATGGTACTGTTCTCCACCACAATCAGGTTTCACAAAGATCTCCAACAGCACCGGCTGAACAACAGCCCACAGTGCTTCACCGATGGATGGAGACTCTCTCCTGACCACCTCCATCCATGCCGATCCATGATTTGGATCCGTGTCTCCAGCAGACTCATTCTCAGTCCAGTTCTTGTATAATTGTCATACCTCAGTCTTTTCTCCCAGTTGCACCTTTCCTTAAGCCCCACACTTCTTCTTTTGTCCAGTTTTTTCCTCAGTGTTTTAAGGACACACTGCACAGTGCACTGAGATAAGATGTCAGCTTTGAACTGTGTCGTCTTTGGTATTTCTCACAGGTTCAGTGAAAGAAGTTGTAACACGTGTTTTACTGCTAGTTGTATCTTCAGACGATGCTTATGTTTCCAACATATGTACCACAGCATGGTTCAAAGAGAAGAAGCTTTCTGTTCTGCATCACTGAAACAACTGCATAAATAAATGACCCCTCTGAGATGCTTTCAGAGACACACGTGGCTCCACGAGTTTAGCTAACATTACAAGAACTGCATAAAAAACAAGAACCTGACCTGAAGACAAGAAAAATATTTCTTACTTTACAGAAACTATCTGGATTTTCAAAATAAGAATATATTTGTTTGATATTTGTCTCAATTCTGAAATCAGCATCAAACTGTATAACCTCCAGGAGGAATGCTGTCCATGAACATTTATCAATATCTGATGATCATCTGCAGCAACAGGGATCTTATTAGTGTTGATTTTTGTATTTTCCAACCCCAGAGACAACGAACGATCAATAAATACTGACATTAAATGTCCCGGAAATTACTGCAAAATTGTAACACAGCAAAACTGGCAAAAACATCAAAGATAAAAATATGACAGCAATATCCAGCTACGTTCATCGACATCAGAGCAAAAACAAAAACCAGAGTTTGATTTTTTAATTTTTCTCGACTCTCTTACTTTTGTCTCAGCCAAGAAATCTTTGTTGGGTTTTATTTATTCCAGGTGAACACAGACGTTCCCTTACTAACAGGTTAATTAATGATGTGTGAACACAGCACATGCTCTCAAGGTCGCAGAAATGAAACCATTACTTTAAAATCCTTTACATGATCCAGCTGTTGCAGCTAATCACAGGACGATGTCTAACCTTTCTTTATTGAATCATCATAAATCAGCTGAAGGAACTTTTCTTTGAGGCGTTTTTCCGACAGACAGCAAAACTGAAGGCTGCAGTGATCTTCGTGTGGCCTCTGGAGGCCACTCATCCCTACCTGATACTGCTGATCACAGCGTTTTAATACAGAGGTGAGAACACACCGTTGGTATCAAAGGAAATTCCCCGTGCTTCTTTGAATCATATCTGTATCATATGACTTCAGTTCCTGGAGGTTAATGAGGCGTTTTCTACACACGCTAAAGTTATTCATGGATTTCCTCGAGGTTCTGTGTTGGAACCAATACTTTTTGCATTATACATGCGTCCCTTAGGCAATATTATTAGAAAACACGGCATTTTCATTTCTATGCAGATGATGTTTTATTTATCCGTAAGGTCAGACAACACAAATCCACTAGTTAAACTACAAAGACCTGGATGACTTCAAATTTCCTTCTTCTTAAAATCAGACAGAATGTGTGTCTGATCAAAATCAGTGTGCAGACGTCATCTCAACAGTATCACTAAAATCCAAATCATCTGTGATGTTGAGGACGACTGTAATTCATTATTATCAGGAAGTCTAAAAACTCCCTGAAAAGCAGTGAATCCAAAACGCTGCAGCAAGAGTCCTGACAGGGACTAGAAAGAGAGATTTCTCTGTATTGGCTTCCTGTTAAATGCAGAATTTAAAATCTATAAAAATATAATACCATATTATCTTAACAGAGGAATTTACTCTCTCTTTGCTGACTTAAATGTGGATCCAAGTTTCTTCGGCTTTCAGGACCCCGGTTTGGATTCAGGAGGCAGACACTGTCTCTACTTTAGGCTTCAAACTTTCCTCTTTGCTAAAGCACATACTTAGTGCTGGACCAGGTGACCCTGAATCCCCCCTCAGTTATGCTGCAGTAGACTTCTTCCTGTTAAAAGGAATTTCTTCCTTCCCATTGCTGTCGAGTGCTGGTCTGATAGTTGGCTCTCCTGGAGGGTGTTTACGTGCAGCACAAATCACCCTGAGGGTTCAGTTGCTGTAATTCAGCACTTTATGAATGAAACCATATACAAAGATTAAAAAGGTATTTCCATCACACACCGTGACAGATGTCATTCTGAAGAGAAAACCAGCGATTTCACTTCACCTGCAGGTGCTTCTAATGTTGTGGCTGATCGCCGTGGGGGGGCAATGAAGCTGAATTTGTTTGAACCTGGTTAGTTTTTAGAAAATCCTGAAATGTTCACACTGTGTGTTGCACATCTCCTAAAACGAGGTGACAGCAGGTGAAATGGGGGCATTTCAGCAAAGCGCTTCTTTGTAATTTGAACCACCGACAGATTTTAAACATCAACCAGATCTTACAGCCGTTTGCTCTAGAACATTTTCAACATGCGTCAGAGCCGAGCTGGGATTTTTATGCCCCCTGCCTGAGCCTTTAACATCATCAGGCTGACTCAGATTTCAACAAACGGCGAGTTGTTGCTGCTGCTCACCCCTGCTGCCGTTCAGGAGGTGAGCTTAAGGCCCAAAGTGCAGGAATGAGCCTGTGTGCTGTTACGATTAGCATAACAGCATTCACACCGGTGAGAGAGCAGTAAGAGCCGAGTCAAATGAGCCATGGGGTGTTTATATACAGCTGCACCATTAATTCATTAGGGAGCCACAAAAACCAGGAACAGGAAAAACTGTTGGATTTTATAAAACCACAAAATACAAGAAATCTCTCCCCAGAGGATTGGACTCCCGATCAGCCAGAAATCAGCGAGGCTGTCAGTTTAATACAGATTTGAGGGAAACGGAGAAAAGATTACAATTACACAAACACAATGAGGTGAAAGTCCTGAGGATAAATGTCAGACCGACACTTTGACTCTATCATCTGGATCTGTTACACTTCTTTTTGGATCATTTCTCGCATAAAAAACTGAAAATTTGGCACAGAACAGACACAAAGAGACAAATTCATGGCAACATTTGGTTTTTTAATTTGACCCGCCTCCTTTTTGACCATAAATGGAAGGAAAATAAACTGTAGATGAAGTTTTTCACTGATACCTGTGTGTGGTAGGAATAATTTCACCACGGCAGATAAAAGATTTCCATCTGTAGTAATTTATTTTTAGCGGTGTGGGTGAGATGGTGCAGAGGTGGGTTGCAAAGCGGTTTGCAGCTGCTTATTGTTTTGAATTTACAATCTAATGCTAAGCCACAAACATAAACGGATCTCAACACTCCGGCTTTGGAAAGTGAAGCTTTATTTCTTAATAAACTCTTTGAAGACCAAAACTGAAGTGGAGATGTTTGTCCATACTGCCCAACACGACGTTTTACTGAAAACCAAACACAGGAGGGATGATGATCTGAGTGGACCACAGCTACAGCTCAGACCATCAACAGGACAATGATCCAAGCACAGCAGCAGATCTGCAGCAGAACGACTGAAGAAGAATCGAGCTGCTGCAACACTGCAGAGTCCAGACCTCAACCTGCCTGAGACCTTGGACCAGCTGTGCATAAATGAATGCTGCATTTGCAGTAAGTCTGCAGCTTGTGCACCTGACTAGACATAGTACTTGAAAGTCTCGGTGCTTTAACTTAAAACATTTACAGCTTGTTAAGCCTCTTTCCACACATCAAATACTGAATTCTCCAACAGTTACGACAAGAAATTTGACGTGTATAAAATCCAGACGCGTGAACGCAACACATGACGTTTGCCGTCCCCGTCGGTGCTGATGGAAATGGGTTTGGAGTCCTTTCCATTCCACTTCGCTGAGGGAGTTGAGAGGAAAAGCACCATGTGCAGCTTTCTGACTGTGAAGAGTACAGAGGCATGAAGACCTGTAGTGCACTTCATGCACTGTAAACTCACCTGTGCTCTCGAAAAGTGAGTACAGGAGTCCGCCATTCGAGCGGACGAGCGTCTCAAACATCCTCACATCCAACCCCACAGTTTGGTTGTGTTTCTAAGCCTGTCACCTTGTAAACGTTAACGCTGTGTTCAGACCAAACGTTCAGCAGTTCTGCCCGAGGTTACCCTGTAAATCTGTGAATATTTGTGCGTAAAGTAGGAGAAATTAAACATATTTTCACAGAAAATCCTGTCATTTTGCTTATTTTTCTCCTGCGTCTTGTTTTGTTCTGCCTCTATATAAACGATGAACTCTACACATGCTGGGTGTTACTGGGAGAACCAGTCCTACAGTCTTTGTACGAGACCCCATTACAGGTCTCATGCTCAAAGGCCAAACTCTTAGATGTAGAGGTCTCAGGCGAAACGTCACCTGAAGTCTTAAATGAAGATCATTGTTCTGTATTCATGGCTAGTCTGAGTTTTTCTCAGCAGTCTTGAGGATGCAAGCTCGTTAATGTGTTTGGCACCTGCAGCAGGTTTGAGACTGCACACCACATAACCTGCAAATTCAGAAAACTGTGTAAAGAACACGTTTGCAGAAGGATTCGGTGCATCTGTTAACTCACGGAGGAAGGACGGGCTGGCATGTGGCATCCCTTCTGTTAGTGCAGTAATCCCGAATGTCTAAACAAGGCCATATCTCACCACGGCGACACCGGTATCCTAGCAGCTGCACCCGATGGTGTTTGTTGGCACGGAAACAGCACAGAGGCTTAGAAGCGAGCACACACACAGAGACAGACTGATGAGTCTTTTCAGCTCTCTGTAAATAAGGTAAATGCAGGATGCAAAGTACCGGGAAATGTGCAAACACGGGCTTTACTACCCAGAGAGGATATCAGTCAGTCAGAGATGCCGTCTGCAGCCGTCTTTCATGAACATCAAATATATTATCAACTAAATCATCAGATGAAGCTGATGCACAAATGCACAGAACATTTAGGTGAATTAATCATGCACATGTGAGCCTCAGCGGGAGGCTCGGGTACATCTGCATTTAGCCCCACTTATCCTTCCGGGGTCCCCTTACACTGTGACACAGCTGCAAGCGTCGCACAATCAGCAGCTACATCTGGGAGCTCAGTTTGGCTGAATGCACCACAAGTGTTCCCTCGGTCTGATTTATGCAAATCAGCGACGCACATCTTTAAAGACGGAGCGCTTCAGCTGCTGCAGAAGTCAGCTGGCTGCACATGTTTTGTCACATGTGCTTTTCCCCTCTAATTAAGACTTCACACACCCCGCTTGATGTGGAAGGCTAAAGGCTCATTTCTCCTCCAAGAGCAATTAATAAAAGGGGAGAGCGTCTGTGAAGTGTCAGCAGCCCTCTGCTTACAGCCGACAGCAGCAGCGACACAAACAACAGCAAAGTGAAAACAGATTTTTAGATAATGACCCAGACACAGCTCGCTCCCATCGCACTGCAAAATAATTGAATTCGCTCAGTTATCATCAGGAGCACCTCGGAGGTCAGATGAGGGAAGCTCTGCTGTGACAACATCCTTAAAGAGGAATACCACCAGGACCTGAGGACATGAGCGGTTCTGAGCGATGTATGGAAAATAGTGTGTTTGACTGCAGCACGGAGGTTAGATCGCCGTCAGCAGGCAGTCGCCGCCACAGCCTCTGATCTGGGAGTTATTTTTACAAACATAATCATCTTTTGCTCTTGAGCTTCAGGTGCAGACATCCTCCTTCAGGCTTTTCTGGCATATTCATGGTTCCCTCGGTTACAGCAGAGCAGACCATCACGCCACCGCTGCTGTGATGTTCTCTTTATGAAACTCTGTTATTTTGATGTGACAGGACTCAAACCTTCTCAGGGATCATCCAGATGTTTTCTGGCAGATGTGACACAAGCCGTGGTCAGCAGTGGTTTTCTCCTTAAACTTTCCCATGGATGCCATTTTTGCCCCGTCTCTTTCTTGTTGTTGAACCATGACCTCTGACCTTAACTGAGCCGAGCGAGGCCTGCAGGTCTGTAGATGCTGCTCTGGGTTCTTCTGTGACCTCCTGGCTGAGTCGACGTGCTCCTGTGAAGGTTCAGCACCGTTCCGGGTTTCCTCCATGTGTGGATAACGGCGCTCGCTGTGGTTCACAGAGGCTGGCTCAGGCTGATGATGTCACTTGTTTCTTTAGATCGCAGCGTGATGCTGACGTGCTGCTGGTTGAGACCTTTCAGTCTGCTTCACTTTATCAAGCAGCTTCTGTTTAAGGGATTTATCATCCAGCAGGTGTGACAGTGATCAGGTCTTTTTGGAAGCTCAATAAAATGTGGTTAACGAGAGTTAATTCATTTTTAACAAGAAGGTCCAGGTGGGTTTGGATTTGTGTTTGTATTTACTCTCGTTATCTTTGTCTAATAGTCAAATTACTTTGATGATCTGAAACATCTGAGGCCTCCAAATC